>NW_024056007.1:0-118699 GCF_902713615.1 Scyliorhinus canicula | reverse complement strand
GTCGGTTTGGTCTTATCGCATGCACATTCTTAAGTCTGCCAAAGGTGGCTAGGGTTCCCCTATGCTGACCTCGAGCTGTGCATCAAGGGACTGCAGCCGTGAAGCCTAGGTAGCAGAATTACAGAATCAGTTCAAGTGAGCTCTTATTTAGACATGCGACACCTATTCCCATGGCCATAGTTTTCGTGGCATTTGTATTTAGGGTGACAAAGTTACAGCCATGGGAGAGACAGTCCATGTGGCTGAATAACATGGCGTCGTCAATGTAGAGGGTTTTCGGGATCGCAACACAATGTGTTTTTGTTTTTGCTTTCAGTCCGGAACGATTGTAGAGGTTTCTGGGTGACCGGGTCTGCAAGTATATTCTTTCCATGGAGCGAAAGCGAGACAGCGATATTGATAGATGCAGTAGCGACATTCGGGTAGACAGCTAAACATCGATATAAAGTTAGGTACGTATCTGGAGAAACTGATACACGCAGAAATGATGGACTGACGATAAGATACAGTGATAATTGGGCACTTAATGATGGATGGAAACATGGAAAATGTCTGACGAATACGCAGTGAAAGATATAGAGTGTGATCCGCAGATAGAAATATATACATAGACAGAGGAGTTAACGAATTAAAAGATAGCGAGTGCATGAACAAACAGCATTTACAATTCATGCAATATATACCAGGTTGTACACATGGCTAAATTGGGAGAGATTGCGTTAAAGTTTGATTGGCTTTCATTGGTATAGCGTCTCCTTCATTGGGACAAACAAGATGGTCCCGTTTGTACTCTACATTCTCTCCGAGTGTATTGTAAATAAGGTGAAAGTGATATTAATCTGCAACTCAGACGCTGTCAATATCATGACATAGTCACAGCCTTCATCGTGTCACACGACGCAGCAACGTGCTCTCCATTGAAAGTTCTGGGACCTGAAAACGTACAGCATGGGACTAAGGAAAGCAGAAAAGGAAGTGAGGGCCCAAGTGTAAATCTTAACATGGCACGGATAAAAAGCGGACATTCGATTCAGTGGATCTATCAGAACCGCACTCATAAAATACAGTTCTGCAATGTGAAAAGGGGCAAAGCACAAAAGCAGGAGAGCCAGAATGCCTAAAATGTTCCTTCGCACTTTCGTCTTCATCAGCTCCATGGATTCCTTCCCAGCTCCCACTTTTATCAGCTTCTTTATTGTCAGAGCATAGCATAACAACAGGACCAGAACTGGGATGACAAATGATATAACTTCACAAAATAGCATGAAGATTTGCCAGGATTTCCTCGTTATAATCGTATCCTCGCTGGAGATGTTTTCATCTGCAGCGTTTCTGTCAAAATGAAAGACCGGCAGACTCAGGGATAACACTGCCAGCCATGCTACAATGGACAGGGCGACGTAGTATCGGGGTCTTCGCCAAGCATGAGACCTAATGGGATGGGCAACCGCGATGTACTGGTCAATTGCAATGCAGGACATGAATAATGGGCTGCCATACAGGTTGACTAAACCGATCAGAAGTTGGGCGTCAAGAAGCGACTTCATGAACTTACATGCTGGGATCAAGTGAATAAGAATAAATATTGAAGCCAGGATAACAAAGACGTTGGCGATGGTTAAATTAAACAGGAGAACATCAGTTGCTGATGAAACTTTCTTTAATCTTGTGATGTGCCACAATGAAATAGAGTTCCCAACAATGCCCAACACGACAGTGAAGCTCAGAAGACAAGGGAGGACGAACGTTTCTACTGCTTCGGGGATCCCAAGACTTGCATTTACAGTATGATTGGATGAGTTGACCCCTGTCCAGTGTCGACTGACTGTTGCATTCCAGGTAACAAATGTAGCCATTTGGTGTTTTGATCAGATTTTTTTTAACTGCTGATCTGTAACGCGGGGAAATAAGCAAATAGATTGTAGAATATCAGTTGGGAAAATGAGAATATAGGTTGTCAAATAAAAATTGGGAAAATTAGAAGACGGATTGGCGAACAACAGTTGGACGTGCTCTTCAAGGTATTTGTTGTTGAATGACGCAGTTCAACATCTTAGTTATACCTCAGTGCTTTAGACTGCGTGATGTTCTTCTTTGAAACTGGTGGGATATCAACAAATGTGAGTGATGTCTATGCCTCAGGATTCAGAAATGCATTGATGAAATTGGAGCTTGAATCCTGCAACAAGAATATATGATTAAATGTATTAATTGAATGAAAGTAATGATATATTAATAGGTTACAAGGCTAGGTATATGAACAGCGACTGTTCTTTCAATCCTACTCTCTCCAGAGTATATAGATGTGTTATAAAGGCATCAGTGTATTGCAGCTCCCTTCTTTTACCGTGATATAGAATCATAGAATCCCGACAGTGCATAAGGACGCCATACAGCCTATAGATTCTGCAGCGGTCAGTTGAAAGAGCAACCTACCTAGGTCTACTCCCCGCCTTACTCATAACCCCACCGGACCAGCACGACTTTGGATTGTTGGAGGAAACTGAAGGGCCCGGAGGAATCCCGCGCGGAAAAACTGAAAACTTCGCACAGAAAGACACCCAGGGTCAGAACTGAACCCGGGTCCCTGGCTCTGGGAAGAAGGAGTGCTACCAATCGCCACCGTGCCGTCCTGTATCCTGTGTAGCTGAGACCACTCTCCCTCGAACCCACGTCTGTACTCTGGCTGGGATCTGTTGTTCTGTCTGGTGTCTATCAGTGACTTTTCTCTGAGGAAGATATATGAACCATCGTATTTATAGGTCAGTGCTGTGGGATATATATAATAACATCTGGCCTCGTTCAGTCATCCTCCGTTAGTAAGTTACTAACACAGCCCCGGTCTCGACTCAAGCATCCCTCGCTCTCCATTCCGCAGTCAACACATTCCTCTTTCATTGCTCTCGCAAACCAATTCTTTAATCCCCCATCCTAGCCCTCTAATCTCCTATATTCACTCCTGGTCCCTCAATGCCACTGCTTATTTACTGATCACAGCACCATTCGCTCCGACACCCGTTCTTTATCCCATCGTTCCAGATATTTACTGACGCATTATCGTTCATTATCAGTTAATTCTGAATTTCCTTGCAGCTAATCTAGTTTGGCCCATTCAACTGCTGAAAGTAGTATTCGCCTTCTACTCCTTCTCAACTTTTATGTTTTGGACTAAAATAATGGTATTCTTACCTGTAAACTGATCCAGAATCAATGAATATCGGTGTGGACTCAGAAAGAAATGTGTTGTTGTTGAGAGTCTGTTTGTGTACAAGAACAAGCGATAAATGAGAAGTTTCAGGCAGCCCTTCATGTAGCATCCAACAAGTGCATACAGCTGTGAGGTATGGCGGCTTTTTATAGTTCCCGATTTGCATTTAGTGTTATTACAGTGCTCGCCCACATTATTGTAAACCCTGGGTCCTCCCACTCTGCTTAATGGTTTGTGTCTTAATGACTACCTGTATTCTTGACGAGAGGAGTGGTTTAATCCCCACTCACTCCTCGCATTCGACGTTAAATTCAAACCCAGGCAAGGTGTAGTTCTGTGTCAGAGTGGACATATTTCGACATTGGATTAACCACTGGCATTGCAGGGTTAAAAAATCATTCAGTCAGGGTAGACTTCGCCACTCTCTCCTGGGGGATTATTTATAGCAGAGGGACAGATGTAGACGTTATACCAGAGCCCTAGACCAATCCTGAACAGAATTTTTGAAATGCCCTTTCTGCAATAATTAAATTGGTGGGTTAGCACGTCGAAACGTTTATAATGCTCGCTGTCAGTGAAACATCCATACTTCTCACATCAAGCCCCCAGCATATTATGACAGAATTTTCTCCCCAATCAAACACTGTAATAAATCAGGTGCAAGTGCACACTGAGATTTCTGCCTCATGTCCCCTCTATACCATTATATTGTTCCGAACCTTAATCTCCAGTCTCAACGTGCAGTAGATTAAATTTCAATACACACAGGAATTTCCATACCGGAAGGTATTTCCATGTTCTCAACACGAATTGCAAATAGAGGTATATTTCTATTCAAACTCACTCAATGTCCTTCTGCGTCTTTTCTCTGTTTATTTGTTGCAGGCAACATGCCATTTATTCATTCAAACATATTGTTTATTGTTTTTACGATTCCGGATGCATCCGGAATCGTAGAAGAAGCATAGAATCCCTACAGTGAAGAAAGAGGCCATTCGGCCCATCGAGTCTGCACTAACTGCACTTTGAAAGATCACTCTACCCAGACCCAATCCCCCACCCTAAGGGGACTTTAGCATGGCCAATCCACCTAACCTGCACAGCTTTCGACTGTGGGAGGAAACCGGAGAACCCGGATGTTTACACTCCATTTGCCACACCTTTTTCCATTCACTAAACTGAATGTATATCTTTGTGAAGCCTCCTCATGTCCTTTACACGTCTAACATTCCAACCTATCTTTGTGCCATAAGGAAATATGGCAACCCTCCCTTCAACCCCGGTGGTACAGTCATTAGCATTGCTGCCTCACAGCACCATGCAATTGGGTGCAAGTCAGGCCGAGGGTGACAGGGTGTATGGAGTTTACACGTTATCCGCGTCTCTGTGTTGGTTTCTTCCGGGCTCCAGTTCCTTCCAGAGTCCAAAGATGTGCAGGTTAGGTGAATTGGTCATGCTAAGGTGTTCCTTCGTGCCAAATAAGTGCAGATACGGTAGGGTTACAGGGATGGGCAGGGGAGTGGACCTAGGAAGGGTTCTCTTCCGGAGGACCGGTGCAGACACGATGGGCCGAATTGCATTCTCCTGCACTGAAGGGATTCTATGGTTCATCAGTGAATTCAGTGGATCTGGAGAAAAAAGACCATTTACTACACACAGCCAACAGAGGCTCTCACTCAACATGGATACATGACCACTGCAGCCAATCAATCAGTAAATCACATGCCATGGTAAATGAAAACGGCTATTTGCCCAATACTGATTCATCACTCGAATAACCCCCAAATGTTCCTATACTTACGTTAGCTATTAGGAGACCACTTAATTAATTTTGGAGAAAAGCAAATTACTGCGGATGCTGGAATCTGGAAGCAAAACAGAGAATATTGGAAAATCTCAGCAGGTCTGGCAGCATCTGTAAGGAGAGAAAAGAGCTTACGTTTCGAGTCCAGATGACCCTTTGTCAAAGCACTGAGACAGAGTCATCTGGACTCGAAACGTGAGCCCTTTTCTCTCCCTACAGATGCTGCCCGACCTGCTGAGATTTTCCAGCATTTTCTCTTCTAATTGATTTTGGAGTCTGTCACATTGGTCAGCTTCCAGTGTAATTGATGGTCATTGTCTGAATAATGAGTTCTGTCCTATTTTGAGTCTCAAGTTTAAACTTATTGTTCTGAACCAGTGCACATTTGCATATTTTACATTACTGATCTTATTCCTTCCTTGAATTTCAGCTGTCACCCGTGTCATTGCCTCTTCCTCTGTCTACCTGTTTCTTTCACCTTGATCTCACTGATTGGTTCGTTTTCTTTCATCCAGCAGAAGACGATTGCTGAAAGTGAGACTGTGCTCGTGTGTGAGAGAGAAAGAAAAGATAAAGAAAGAGGCAAAGAGAGAGAGAGAGAGAGTGAATGTGTGCGTGCGTGAGAGAGAGAGAGAGAACTTTCGGAAGAGGCACTGATGGACTTTTCAAAGAGGAATGAGGATAGGTAACATAAAATAAATGGTACAATTTTAAACAGTGCAACAACAAAATGGCCTGGCAGTGGATGTACACAAAACGTCAACTGTGACGGGGCAAATTGATCAAACTGTTTACTTTTGAAATAAAAATGAAAATCGCTTATTGTCACGAGTAGGCTTCAATGAAGTTACTGTGAGAAGCCCCTAGTCGCCACATTCCGGCGCCTGTCCGGGGAGGCTGGTACGGGAATACGCTTATGGGTTCCTTGGTTTTATCAGTGGAGCCGTGGAGAACAAACGCAAGCTCCTGATGCTGAACTCAAAGATGCTCTGGAACGCATTGTCTGAACGATTGGTGGAAGCTGATAAAATAACAAAGTTCAAAGTGATTTTGACTTTCACTCAATAAAGAAAGATTTGGATGACTATTGGAAAAGAACAGAGAGTGGGACAGATTCGTCACATTTTCAGAGACACTACCCACAAAATGGCTTGATGGCCACCAGTCTATCGTTCGAGGATGGTCGACAGTGGTGTTCCCAATAGATCCATGTTGGGACCACTGTTCATGACTCTATATAAATATAGAACAGTACAGCACAGAACAGGCCCTTCGGCCCTCAATGTTGTGCCGAGCCATGATCACCCCACTCAAACCCACGTATCCACCCTATACCTGTAACCCAACAAGAGACCCGCGGTCGGGGTGGATAGAAAGGCCTCGATAGAGATAGGGATGGGAGAGTCACAGAGTGACTGACGGAAAAGTGAGAGAAACTAAGGTTCAGAGAGAGAAATCAATGAATCATGTCGTTGGCGAAGATACAGGAAGTGATAAAATCTATATACTAAATGCCCAAATTACCATCGGAATTGATACTGAATCCTGAAT
The DNA here is from genome assembly GCF_902713615.1 of Scyliorhinus canicula. Lineage (NCBI taxonomy): Eukaryota > Metazoa > Chordata > Chondrichthyes > Carcharhiniformes > Scyliorhinidae > Scyliorhinus > Scyliorhinus canicula. The sequence continues at coordinate 112,136 of NW_024056007.1, read as the reverse complement.
CCAACCTTACATTCAACAGTAGCAGTGCGGCAACTGTACACAGATATAGTTCTGTAAAATGTAAAATTGGAACTGAGATAGGGGACAGCTGCTTACGCAACTGTTGGTCATTACTGGCAATGGAATCTGATTGAAGTGACGGGGTCCAAAAAATGGAGTGGCCGGCTAACTGTGAAGAAAATAATAGAGACGTTTCGGTATTTCTGAATTGATGAGTTAAGATTAGCATTCTCCAGTGCCACGTGCCTTCGTGATCGATCTGCAGCAGTGATCATGTCAACATGAGGAGTGTCACTGCAAACACTGAATTCTCAAATTAATGTGGAATTGTTTGCGAGTTATTGCTGCACCGGTTGCGTTTAAAATGTTTTTGTAAGCGACAATAACTTTGAATCGAAAGACTATGTATTTATATTATTGCTTGAACCGTCGCTCATGAAAAGACCAGGTTTTCATTACCATTGCAGTCTGCAACCGCAGATCCATTCCCTCTGTGCGGAGTTTGACTGCAGCCCAGGTATTTCCATTCATTAACATTTAGCCCACCCCCAACCGGTCTCACAGGCCGGAGGTTTACTGAGGGTGAGCGTGAGAATGTAAAATTTCAGATATGGTTCTATGCTGTGCCTCTGTACCATTGGCTTGTGCAGTTTGCATTCTTAGCCGCTTCGAATAACTGTTGACTGACAGTTTGATCCGAGGTTTATTTGGTTTTCTCTCCCGGTGTGTCTGAGCGGCTGATGGCGCCTCTTCTCTGTGTGTCTGAATTTGTCCGCGATTCTAAATAGCCCGCCGCAAATACCAGCTCCTACCCAGAGTTTTACTACAGCAGTGAGAATGGTTTCTATCACTGTGAGGCTGAAGGCGCAATAATACACGGCAGTCAGTCAGCTGCAGACTGGATACGGTTAAACTGGTGAATTTATTCCCGTTCTGGAGCTGAGCAGAAAAATGGGTTGTAACAAAATCTGCTTTATACTCACAACCCCAGGAGCTTTTCCAAACGATGAATTCAGGCTGTGTATCTGGGCGCTGTCGGTACCAAAATAACCTATATCTATTTCCAGTAGTACCATATGTACAGGTAAATGTCGCCGCTTCTCCTTCTATCTTATTGTCTAAGGGGAGCCGCTGACTGACAGAATCTCCATTTGTCAAATCTGAAAAAAGCGCCATTAGTCAAAAGCTCCATCATTGAAATCTGAAAAAAATAACCGCATCGGAACTGATCAGGCCAGATAGTGTAAGAATAAGCCACGCTTGATAAATCAGAGAAAATTAAAAAGCATTTACTCCCCCGTTATATTTAATCCCCAATTATAATTAACCCTCATTATATTTAATCTCCAATTACCTGTCAGCAATGGTCCTCACACTACCCAGAGACTGAACATCCACATTGTCTTTGTCCGCTCGAAAAACGAGTTGGAAATTTGACAAAATCTGTTCTAATTCCCGCCCTCTGGAACCTGGTGGGATCTCTCAGGATGTTGTCACCTCACTTCCTACAGCGCCAGTGGCTCTGTGAGACAGGTGGATAGTGGACTAGCTGTCAGTAATTGTGACTACCGGAGCTGGGTTACAGACGTTGCCCATTCCGAGGTTGTGGCTACGGAATTAACGAGCAGCGTGAACATGAAACATTGTCTGGTCAGATTGACCCCGGAACGCACCCGTTTGATTTTCCTCCGAGGACAATTTGTACTCTCCTATTTCCTTGGCCTCACTTGCAAGTAGCGGTGACTCTCCCTCGGGCTTCAGGATTTTGTTCACGCTTTCAAAGAATTTCAGTGTCGCAGGCGACATTCGACTGAGTTGTCAGGCGTATGTTACAACCCTAATTGTATTGGAGCGTGGTGGTGCGCTGGAAATCGTGGAGATGGTATGATATCCATATCCCTGTTCCATACAATTTATAAAATCATTGCAATGCTGAAAGAGGCCATTCGGTCTATCGAGTCTACACCGGCAGTCCGAAGGAGCACTTTACCCAGGCCCATTCCCCGCCCTATATCCGTAATCTGCACATTTTTGTGACATTAACACGCAATTTATCTTGAGCAATCCAGCGAAACTGCACTTGGAGGAAACCCACGCAGACAATGTGAGAACGTGAAAATTCCACACAGTGCCTGTCACTGTGAGGAAGCAGTGCTAATCACTACGCCACCGTGCTGCGCCCTGCTCCTTCCAGTCAATAGGGATCAGCGGTTTCGAAGGCGCTGTCGAAGTGCACTTGACAAATTGCTGCAGTTCCTCGTGTAGAATGGTGCATATTGCTGCCACTGTGCGTCCTGAGTGGAAGGAGCGAAAGTTTAAGGTGGTGGGTGGGGCGCCAATCAGCAGTTGTGGCTGATACCGAGCCGTTGAGACATTGCTGGATGTCCCCTCGTCCAGCTAAATGGAGAGTGTGTTATCATAATAACATAAGAACATAAGAACCAGGAGCAGGAGACGGCCATCTGGCCCTTTGAGCCTGCTCCGCTATTCATTGAGATCATGGCTGATCTTTTGTGGACATAGCTCCACTTTCCCACCCTAACACCATAACCCTTTATTCCTTTATTCTTCATAAAACTATCTATACCTTGAAAATATTCAATAAAGGAGTCTCAACTGCTTCACTGGTCAAGGCATTCCATAGAGTCACAACCCTTTGGGTGAAGAAGTTCTTTCCAAGCATGGTCCTAAATGTACTTCCCCTTATTTTGAGGCTATACTCCCTCGTCGTGCTTTCACTCGCTAGTGGAAACAACCTCCCTGCATCTGTCCTATCTATTCCCTTCATACTCCTGACTGTGTCTTCCTGTTAGCCGAACGCCTTTGAGTAGTCAGAGGAATTCCAAGTGTCTGACCCGCTTTTGTAGGCACCGTATTTTAAATGTAGTTGCAGTGACTTTACTGGTCTATGGTCACTGACAGGGTCTGGATGGTGTGGTATTCTGCGACAAGGAGGGTGCTGAACAGGAACCGTTGAATGTTATCGAAAGTCAAAGATTGTTATCGAAAGTGATCATAGCCTGACACTTTAGTGGCACGAATGGTATTGGCCACAAATCAGCCAAAGCAATTGCTACTCGCCGGAATTGACTGCTTAAGTTTCTCAGACGTTCCCTGTGCTTCTGCAATGGTTCCCACGTCTAACTCTGTGACGGGGTGGGAGGGTGGGGTGCAGGATCATTGATTAAGCAGTTGAACATATTTGGGCCACGGACGATGCCTTGAGGAACTCTTACAGCAAAATCCCGGGACAGAAATGATTTCTCTCCATCATCATTAGGGCTGGGTATGATGTGAAATATCCGCTCCATGATTGTCATTCACTTCAAATTTAATTCTTAATGCCACACTCAATAAAATGCAGTGGGAAGATAACTGCAAAGAAAGTGCCTCCTGATGGTTCTGTCGGCCACATCTTCCATTCATTTCATGACGATTGAGAAATCTCATGCGGCAAGAGGTGACCACGTTGAATTTCTTGTTTTTGTGGACATTTCGTATCCTTCAATTGAACAACGTTTTCAGTTGGAAGCAGTGCATTATTTAAACAGTGGGAATAGAGTTGGGGAATTCTCACTTCTGGACGGCTCCCCCATGCCTGTTTTCTCCCTGAACTCTGCCATCTCGCCCAATTCCCATACTCATTAAACCCCTTGCAGCCAACCATCTATCTACCTCTTTGTTGAATACGCTCAACGATCGAGTATAAAGAACTCGCGCGGGTAGAGCATTACCATCATTCACAATTCTTTGAATGAAGAACTTCCCATTCATTTCAGCCCATCATGATAGGCAGAGACTGTACACACGGGTTTCGACCTCCGCAGAAAGGGAACAACCTCTCTCAGGAACTTCTTGTCAAGTCGCTTTGTATTTCAACTAGATCAACTCCCCTTCTTCGGATCTCCCCGGAATAAACACAGATTTATGGATTATATAGATGATTGCCGTCAAGGTCCTAGTTTCGATCCCGGCTCTGGGTCACTGTCCGTGTGGAGTTTGCAGATTCTCGCAGTGTTTGAGTGGATTTCGCCCCCACAACCCAAAGATGTGCACATCGATTGGCCACGCTAAATTGGAAAAATGAATTGGGCACTCTAAATTGATTATAACAAAATATAGACGATTATGGCACCAAAGGTGGCCATTCGACTAAACATTTGAACATGGTCTGCCCAGCCACGAGAAGTCTCTATCTGCACTCAACTGATAACAAGGGATCCACAGGCAGCAGACCATGGGCTGGGATCGCAGCCTCACAGGCCGCAAGCAAGCCTAGGAAGCAGCCATTCTGAATCTGCCACATGCCACATGCCACACCCCTCACTTCCACAGTCGGTCAAGAGATAGGCAACAAAACTTGGCCTCTTCAACACCTGCGTGTCAGAGACAGAGATGCGAAAGGCTGTAACTTGATGGATCAGGGTCTGTGGATTGGGAGGAGTGGACTTGCAGTGACAATCTTGTTCTGTGTCAGTGAAATTAGGAATTATAGAACGGGAGTGAATTTGATAAATGTCTCTTTATATTTAATCCCTCTATTTCTGTTTTTTTAATTTAGTGTACCCAATTCATTTTTACCAATTAAGGAGCAATTTAGCGTGGCCAATCCATCTACCCTGCACATCTTTGGGTTGTGGGGGTGAAATCCACGCAAACACGGGGAGAATGCGCAAACTCCACACGGACAGTGGGTATTGAGCCGGGATCGAACCTGGGACCTTCCGCGCCGTGATGCAGCAAAGCTAACCACTGCGCCACCGTGCTGCCCTTCAACCCCTCTATTTGACTGTGCAGCTCTGAAACAGTTTTATTTGGAGAACAGATTGTGAACATAAACGTGGTCGAACAGGCGTTGCCTAATAAGCATGTGATGAAAAGCATGTTATAATAAGTAATAACAGAGGGAAAGAGAGCATATTGCGATGTAGTTGTGTGCATTGTGGAGTGCATTATGTGCACCTATTACTTTATTGCAGAAATAAGTGAGACAGGGTCTAGTGTAATAAAGTCATAATCAACATGATGGGTAATAATTTCAGAATCCATGTGCTTTCAACATTACGGACTATTTAATCAACACCATAAAATCATGACAATCTTCTCCACCCGTGTCCGTCTTTCAACATTGAAGCAGCGTAAACAGACAGACCTAGTCCCTGGAAAGCGGCCGGAGTTTGTTTTGTTTGTGCGACTGGTGAGTAGCGAATCCTGATTTCGCACACTGAATGCAATGATTAGAGAGATTCAGTGTTAAGTGTGAACAGTGATGGATGGTGTTGATGTGGGTTGTGGGAGGCGTTTGCGCCCTCAGAAATGTATTCATGTGCCAGTGTGTGAGACGCTACGAAAGCAACTCTCAACAGACAGAAACCTGCCGCAGTTTTTGTACGATGCTCTCACTCGTTGCTATCACTGTGAGTAATGCACAGTAATAGACCGCGGTGTCAGACAGCGGCAGATCCGAGATGGTCAATCGGTACAACTTCTCTGCTTGTTGCAGTGTATCAGAAAACCGTCTCTGAGCGAAATCCGCTTTATAGTCGTCACTGCCGTCCGTGTATCTCCGGAGCGCAAACTCGGGCTGTCTATCTGGGGAGTGACGGTACCAGAACAAGTAAAAATAATTCCTGGTGTAGGTGTAGGTTAAAGTGACATTTTCTCCCGCTGTCCGTGTGAGTGAGGATTTCCGCTGAGTAACAGAATCTCCATTGCTTCGAGCAAGAACGGGCGAGAAATTGTGGTCAGTTTTCTATCACATTAGATCGAATTTAGAACTTAGGATAAAAATTCATTAGACAAAACTGATCAGTGTCGGGTTTGCACCCCCGTCAGCCACCTTCAGCCTTCTTCCTCTCACCCTCTGAAAGTTTCCTTCCTCCATAATCTGTTCATTTAGATTCCCCTGAAATGTATTTCTAATATTCACTCCAACCCTCCTGTGACAGTGATACCCACACTCTCTATGTTGAGAAGTTTTTCCAGAAATATCTCTTGGACTTATATAACTTTATATTCTTCGATTTTAAATCGTCCAGATTGGAAAAAAAAAACCTTCACGTGTTTAAACCTCTGAAGCAGCTTCAACATTTAAAATACTTTTTTAGGTTGATCCAGAGATTCTTTGCTCGAGAAAAGAATCCCGGAATGTACAAGGATTTCCGATAGTTACTTTTCGAAATCTGATAGGATCCTTATAAATTGCATTTTCCATTTTCACCTTTGCATTTATGATATTTTCCGAATATTCGTAGTGAGGTTAAACCAGATTTAAGCACATGACTATAATCAGCTCTTTGCTTTTCAAATGTCTTTCTCTCGAAATTACTCTGTTGTTTTTCACGTTTTAATCTTCTTACCCGCAATGGATGCTACCCAGATCAAAGCGAGAACGGGGAGACGCATTGCTGCTACTCCGGAATTCGAGAGAGTGTTTGTGTGTCAGAAAGCTGTAGAACACCCTATAAAAAAGAACGAACGTCGCCTCCTGGATGACAGAACATGCGAAATCCAAGCACCTTCCAATTTCAGCCACTGAGCTGCGGGAGATGTATTTCTATTTAGCTGCCCGATTTATTTCTCAGATCCAGAGTGACGGACCGATTTGGTGATAAAGGTAGTGAAGTGGCGCCTTTTAACTGAATATTGCCCTTGCTTCTTACAGGACTTTGTCGAGGAGTTTCTGTATCACAGACACTGTCTGCAATCCCAGTGGTTGAAGGGAAGAATGTCCAATTGTTCCGTAATTATACCACTACAGGCATCAATGCTCTGTGTCTATCCTGGTATTTTCACTGTCCCGACGGATCAATTGCGTATCTGCTGCAGAGAATCAGATTCACCGGGAACATAGAGAGCTTTCCAGGGGACAATGTTTCCGCAGATCCCGATGAATCAATGCGCACCTTCCCGCTGAAAGTAGCCGAAACAGAACCGGCAGACTATGCCGTGCATTACTGCGTGCTGAAACCCAGAGACACAGAGCTGAGCTGAACCTGTACAAAAACTGTCAGAGAGCCACTCAACATAACAGAGCGAATGGCAAAAATTGCGATTAAGGTTAAGTCTTAATTGGCTCATTAAACTTTAGTGATGTCTATATTATAATTCTAAATAATAACTTTACACAATAAATATACTGTCAAATCATCTTAACGCAGAGAGTTTAGGGAATGAATATAGAGAATATATATGGCGCCTCTTGATATGTCAAACTCATACGATCAGTTGTAAAGAATTTGGGAATACTCAGCAGATACATTTCACGCTTCAAACAGTGAGGTTCAACGAGCTGCCTGTTCCAGGGATAGTCGGAAGTCCTACAACATCAGGTTAAATTCTAACACGTTTGTTTCGAATGATTAGCTTTCCGAGCGAGTGGATGAAGGAGCTACACTCTGAAAGCTGGTCACCCGATGAAGGAACAACGCTCCGAAAGCTAGTGATTCCAAACAAACCTGTTGGACTTTAACCTGGTGTCGTGTGACTTCTTATTGTTCCCACACAGTCCAATGCTGGCATCTCCACATCATTATCACAAGAGGTTTTGAGTACAGGAATTGTGAAGCCCTACTTCAATTGTATAGGAGCTTGGTTAGACCGTCCCTGGAGTTCTGGTCCCTTTACCTTAGGAAAGAAATTATTGTCACAGAGGGAGTGGAATGAAGGTTCACCAGACTTGCTGTCTACGCCGCCTGTACCACCCAGTGGCGCTGATTGATCATGGACTATTAGATTGGCCGATGCTCATTCCTGACAAAGTATGGAGTGGCATGGAGTGGTTTACATTGCCTCCTGCACATGGCTGACCAGGAAACTCTCCTTCACTTAACATCTGGCACCAGGCATATTGGAAGAACTTCAAAGCTGATAAATGACCTGTGTTAGCAGACCAGGAGCACAACTTCTGTAGCCATAAAGTCATAATGTGGTATTGAAAGCCAAATATCCTGGCCCAGAAGACATACTTCTATGCCTGACAATCCTTAAATCAGATATAGGCTCTTGTCCTAAGTACACTGTGGTTGAGGTGAAGTGTCACGACGGACAGGTATTTCCTGTAATCCCTGTAATTATCTGTAACAGCGGTGAATTAGCAGCTGCAAATTCTGACCAAAGATAAGATCTCAGAACGTCATCTGGTCAATATCTTCCCGAGTATTGCTGCAATATACTGGTGGATTATTATTATGGAAGCTTATTTAGAGTTTTAGAGTTTTGGTTTTATTATCACTGCCATTAAATTCCTCGAATGAAAAACATTTATCCATTTTTTTGGGATTAAACTCACTTCTACAGCCAAGGCTGGTTGTTTTCACAGTCCTCATGTCGATTGAGTTCTTGCACAGGGTCCTCATCTCTTTGTTTCACACTGCCTCAATGCACTGCAATACACTGCAGCGTCTGACAACTCAACCGTGTTGGCACTGAGAGTAGTGGAGCCTTTCACACTATCCACAGATACTTTAAATCGTCCCTCATCTCTTTCATCTCTGAATGTGGTGACCAGGTACGTGGGAGCCTTATTGGAGAACTGCTGGGACCATTGGAGTCATAAACATTTACACGTACCACTGGTGCCCCTACCAGGACACTGATTACCATAAGATACTGTCCCCCACCCCGGGAGTCTGACACCGCCTTTGCCACAGTGAATGGCGTCCCCCTTATTAAATTGTATGGCCACGCCCGTAGGCCTTATTCCGTAGCACGCTTGGTTTGTCTGCCTACCCTGCCTTTCCTTATCCTCAGTTTGTCCTTCTCCCTCAGGTGTGTCCTTTGTAGAAGGACTAGATTGGCTCTCGGGCCTTTCAAATGGGAAAATCTATGGATCTTTTCACTGAACAGTTAAGCCTCCTGACGTTCCAGGTGATTATTCTAAAGGTGGTGTTGCGAACTTCCATTCCCCACCCATTCCCACCCCTTCCCCTGGGTCAGGCATTCTCACCGTATGTTGCCGCTTTCACTTTGTTTGGGGCCATTCAAAATGGCTGCTGTTACTTCCGATGTTCATGCAGTCGCTATGTGCGGCATGTTGTAACCATCATATGTGGGTAGTGGGGGAATGGTTGTTGGCGGACCCACCAATCTTCGGGCTAAACGTACTCAATTGGAGTTTCACGCGAGAGAGAGAGACACCTTTCTTTCCACGGTTTAACACATCCCCATCACACAAAGTTGGTCTGTATATTGTGATTATGGTTGGATTAACAGTTGACAATCAATGTCATATTTCGAGTCAGCGAGATGAGGCCAGCGTGCCTACCCGGACTGATTACAGCTGTGAAAGAAGCGTGGTGCTTAGCGCAGAGTGATATGCAACGGAGTCAGAAACATGAGCCCCAGCGATCTTTAAAAGGAAATGTTGTCTTGTCTTGAACAGCAGATAATCGGTAAGACACATCTAGAGACTTACCCCTTTCTCTTGCCGTACTTCCTGGGTAAATATCTCGGAGCTTCCCAGTACACTGGCTGTACCAGAAGGGAGTTTCGAGAAGCGTACTTGTGTAACTGCAGTTGAATGTTGCCGTCTGCCCTTCTTGAACCGTCAATTCAGATGGATCATGGGAATGAAAATATTGTCCGTTCGTTCCTGCAACAATATGTAGAATGTGTCAGGAATGTGTGAGTAAACATAACCCATGCAACACAGACTGGAGATTTGAGTTCAGACTCACCGATAACCAAGACAATTATTATTAGTAAAATACACAGGGAGCACATTGTTCCTGATTGGACAGTAAACAGCGAAACTGTTTGAAATATATTGCTGCTGCTAGTTTAATATCAAAGAGTAAACTCAGATTAAAGGCAGTTTCAATTTTGGAGAAGATAGCGGCTTTGCTAACTGCTTTGATTGGCTTGTTTTACTGCGGCAACTCCAGCTGTAGTTCAATCACTGTTGGTGACGGGTTGAAAACACTGGCTCTCACCAATCATAGAATCCTAACAACGCAGGACGTCGAATCTGCAGCGAGCCTCCGAAGAGCACCTTGCCAGGCCCATTCCCCACCCTATACCTGTAATCCTAACTAACCTTTGGACATAATGGACACTTTTGCATGACCAATCCACCTAACCTGCACATTCCATATCCGGCTCTCCTTGTCTGTCTTTCTCACTTCCTAACAAGATGCGACAGCACTGGGGCTTATATTCCATCGTAATTTGTATCATGGACTTGGCGGTGTTGACGACTCTCTGCTGTTTCTTACGGTCTAGGGGCGAGCAGTTCCCATACGAAGCTGTGATGCAGCCAGATAGAATGTTTTCTATGGTGCATCTGTAAAAATTGGCAAGAGACAATGTGGACGTGCCGAATTTCAGTTTCCTGAGGAAGTATGGGTGCTTAAGAAAGGAGGGAGGCAGAATACGGGAAATTGTACGCCACTTAGCCTGACTTCGGTCATTGGTAAGAATTTAGAGACCATTATTAAAGAAGAAATTGCGGCATCCTTGGATGTGCATGGTAAAATAGGACTGAGTCAGCACTGCTTGGTCGTGTCTGACAAATCTGTTAGGGTTTTTTGAGGAAGTAATAAGGAAGTTAGCCAAAGGAGAACCAGTGGACAGGATTTATTTAGATTTTGAGAAAACTTTTGAAAAAGTGCCGCATAGGAGACTGTTAAATAAGTTAAGAGCCCATGGCGTTAAGGGTAAGAACCTGGCATGGATAGAGGATTGGCTGGCTGGTAGAAGTGGGGATAAAGGGGTATTTTTCAAATGGCAGCCGGTGACTAGTGGTGTGCCTCAGGGGTCTGTGCTGGGGCCACAACTTTTCAAAATACATATTAATGATCTGGAAGAAGGAACTGAAGGCACTTCTGCTAAGTTTGCAGATGATACAAAAATGTAATGACAGGTAGTATTGAGGAAGCAGGCGGGCTGCAGAAGCACATGCACAAGCTAAGAGAATGGGCAAAGAAATAGCAGATAGAATACAATGTGGAAAAATGTGAAGTTATGCACTTTTGAAGGTGAAATGGAGGCGTAGACTGTTTTCTAATTAGGAAATCAGAAGCACAAAGGGATTTGGGAGTCCTTGTTCACGATTCTCTTCAGATTACGTGCAGGTACAGCCGGCAGTTAGGAAACCAAATGCAATGTTAGCATTCATGTCGATAGTGCTAGAAATAAAAACAGGGATGTACTTCTGAGACTATATAAGGCTCTGGTCAGACCCCCATTTGGAGTATTGTGAGCAGTTTTGGGCACCATATCTAAGGAAGGATGTGCTGGGCCTTGGAAAGGGTTCAGAGGAGGTTCACAAGAATGATCCCTGGAATGAAAAGCTTGTCGTATGAGGAACAGCTGAGGACTGTGGGTGTGTACTCGTTTGAATTTAAAAGGATGAGGGGGGTCTTATTGAAATTTCCAGTATACTGTGAGACCTGGATAGAGTGGACGTGGAGCGGATGTTTCCACTTGTAGGAAAACTAGAAGCAGAGGACACCATCTCAGGCTAAAGGAACGACTCTTTAAACAGAGGTCAAGAGGAATTTATTCAGCCAGGGGATGGTGAATCTGTGGAATTCTTTGCCGCAGAAGACTGTGGAGGTCAAATCACTGAGTGTCTTTAATACCGAGATAGATAGGTTATTGATTAATAAGTGGATCAGGGGTTATGTGGAGAATGCAGGGGAATGGGGATGAGAAAAATATCAGCCATGATTGAATGGCGGACCAGACTCGATGGGCTGAGTGGCCTAATTCTGCTCCTATGTCTTATGGTCTTATTGCTGTATCTTCATTCTCTTATGCTTGACTCATTTTCCTGACTGGGACCCTGAGTCTCCTTTATTCATCTCTGAAAATGAAAATAGGAACACAACGGGTTTGTAGAAATAACCGAAACAGACCAGAAATTGAATAATTACCCGTGAATTAAAATGGGAAATAATATGAGGACGGGGTAATTTAGTCGGGCGAGTCAATGAGACCGACCACTGATCAGGACAATTTGATTGATCATAGATCATAGAATTTGTGATCAATCAAATTGTCCTGATCAGAGGTCAATAATTAGACTCAGCCAATTTCACGCCCCTCGTACCGCCCCCTTCCACCCAGCCAATCCAGTCTGAATTCCAGAAACATAATGAGTGTTTATTCCTCTACTGGAGCTGTAAATGGGAAAATTGACATTTCGAATGGGATGCTGTGCGATCGGCTTGGATTCATTCTCCACACCGATTTTTGCATCTTCAGTAATATTCTGGAGAATGGGATCGCAATCTTTCGCAGGTTATCAGAGAGCGACCTCCAGTGGACTGGGCAACCGCATTAGACACATGTACCGAACTACGTGCATTGACGTATCCAGGCAATGATATAAAATCAATCGTGCGGCAACACAAAAGCAAGTAAAAGGCGGAGCGTTTTGAATTCTAATCGGCTGAGCTGCCCACGTTGAAAGTTCTTTAATAAGTGATCAGAAGCACCTGAATGTTGTCTATTGCAGCCAACATTTTGGCAATGTCACTGGAATGCCTCACAATTTAACCTCGAGGAAGGCGTACCCTTTACTATTAGAAGAAACCGCAGCTCCGCCCTCCTGTTCTGAAGATGAATGTGAGTGGATTTCACACAACGATCACAACCCGAGTAGAGGAAAGAAAAACTGGTCTTTCCTTTTTTTTAAATCGGTCCCTTATTCACACAACTCAGAGCTATAGGCCGGGAAGCGGGAACCACCGTCTTCTGCATATGAACTCGACGACCCCTGAAGTATTAGAGTCCCGCTCTGAGGTCCCGTCTCCCCGAGTAGTCCAGGTCTGCAGTCTCCAGCTCCCGGCCTTTTACTATCAACTCCAGGCAAGCAGAACGATGGGAATCTTCTTTGCTTTGACTCTGTGTGTCTGTTTACCCCGTGAAGTACCGATCAAATCGCACATTGTGTGGATTTAATATAAAGCTGCCCGAGTCCATCTCAATTACAGACCCTGTCTGGGGTTTTAGCCCCGCTGTGTGGTTCAGGCTCTGATGGGCCATTAAACTGTCCCTTTAATTTCCAGGATGTTTCAGTCAGTCAGTGACTCAGAGCCCGGCAGCGGTGACCAGGAAGGAGTGTCAGCCTCTCACCATCACCTGTGTTTTCAGTGGTGGTAGTTTTTGGAACGCATATTCATTCCAAGGTGGATATTTCTTTAGAAAATCCCAGACTGGGATAGAACGGCAGCGCATTTGGACCGGAGGGAGATTTGTTGTGTCGGTGAATAAAGCAAAAAATACATTTTCACTGGTAATTCGGAATCTGATAGTTGAAGACACTGCGTCCTATTACTGTACTGCTTACTATTTTGCCGTGTCACAGTGTGACAGACCTGAGCAAATACCTCTGTACAATCTAAATAACAATTCTCCAGGCCACGATAATAAATTCTGGAATAGATGTTATGAGACTGCAATCTCTTTTAATTCTATTTTAATTTCCAGCATTCTCATCGTCCTTTGACATTTTCACGGTTTATGTGAAGAGAATATTATCTACCCACGGCCATTTAGTAGCAAGTCAGGGCGAACAAACAACGCTTTCAATAAAGAGGTACTTTGAAACATTGGATCTTGTCCATTTATTTAAATCCACTCAACAGTTGGACACCTTCATGTGACTGATGGTGATTTATAGCTTGTCCAGCTATCGCTGGTTCTTGTACAGAGGAGACTGAGAGTGATGTCGCTGTGGTGGTCTGATCGATATGTGGATGGATCGGGATCGGGGGTGACTTGTCACAGCTGGTAAGTATAGTAAGAAGTCTTACAACACCAGGTTAAAGTCAAACACGAGCTGGTAAGTGACAGCCAACACCGCCGTGTTACAGATTGCTTCAGTTAATGTTCACTGTCAGTTTATTATTGTGATCAGTGTCATTTAAATTCCTTCGAAAGTAAAGTGAATCTGTTTCCCGTGGAATCCTCCCGTTGCAAATTTCGATTTGGGAACATGATCTGCTTCGGGAATGGGGTATACTTCTGTCCTTGGCAAATATTTCGTGAGACAGGACGGAGTCGGGGGTCAACGCGGTAGAGATAGTCGAGCATGCTGGTTGGATGGTGGTGTTAGCTGGAGTGTGCGGGTTGAGTGTCCGGGACAGTATTCAGTTAGCTGACACACTGAGGACTCTCACACTCCTCATTATTTATAATGAGCCCAGATTGTGCATATTCCTGACTCAATCCCAGCGCTAACTCTGACCGCGGGAACTCTGTTTGTAACTTAAAGTACAGAAGCAATATCTCAGAGCTCTCTGCTGGGCAGCAGATTTCATTATGAGCCGCACAATGTGAATGAGGTACCACTTAAATAGACTGAACATTACCACGGCAGTTCGAACACCTGCAGTGGCTCCTTCAATACCTGACACTGTAGAACCATAGAATCACAGAATTTACGATGTGAAGATGCCGGCGTTGTATTGGGGTGAACACAGTAAGAAGTCTTACAACACCAGGTTAAAGTCCAACAAACACAAACCTGTGTTTGAAATAAACCTGTTGGACTTTAACCTGATGTTGTAAGACTTCTTACTACAGAATTTACAGTGCAGAAGGATGTCATTCGGCCATTGATCAGAACCGGCCCTTGGAAAAAGCACCCTACTTAAACCCACGCCTCCACCCTCTCTCCCGTAACCCACCTAACGTTTTGGACACGAAGGGCCAATTTAGAATGGCCAATCCACCTAACCTGCACATCTTTGGATTATGGGAGGAAAACGGGAACCCGGAGCAAACCCACGCAGACACGGGAGGAAGTGCAAACTCCACTGCCGCCGTTTCAATATTATCTGTGGCAACCAACCCCGTCCACATTTTCACATGCCATTGTTTAAATTTCTTCTACTTAATGTATTTTTTTCTGCTAATTACTATCATGTGTAGATGACCCATTGCCTAGTGCACACCTACACATAGGGTAGCACAGTGGGTAGCACTGTTGCTTCACAGCGCCAGGGTCCCGGGTTAATTCCTGGCTTGGGTCACTGTCGTGCGGAGTCTGCACGTTCTCCCCGTGTCTGCGTGTGTTTCCTCCGGGTGCTCCGGTTTCTTCCCACAAGACGTGCTTGTCAGGTGAATTGGAAATTCTGAATTCTCCCTCCGTGTATCGAAACAGGCGCCGGAATATGGCGACTAGGGGATTTTCACAGTAACGTTATTGCAGTGTTAATGTAAGCCTACTTGTGACAATAAAGACTATTATTATAAACAATTCTCCACAATGATTGCATTAATACTGTTCATCATTTTTTTTTAAAAGAACTGTGAACCCTTCTCATGGTTCCCTATTCTTCGAGAAATGAGACCCACATGTTCCAACTTTCCAGAGTAATTTCGAATGTTGCTCGTTCCTCTTTGTAGACTGAAAGTCATCAAAACAAACATTCTAACAGGATAGAGTCTGGAGCGACTTTCAAAGCTGCTCCGCCATTCAGTGATATCGTGACTAACCTCCTACCTCAAAATCAGTTTCTCGAATTTCACCCATTTCACTTAATTATTTTTTGCATTCACCAAAAAATTGAACACTACCCTAAATATACTTATCACTGAGTTATCTTTCTGAGATATGAATGCCACAGTTCACTACAATGAGTTTACTGAAGAACATTTCTCCTCTTCTCAGTTCTAATGTCTCAAACACTTATTCTGAACCTGTGACCCCAGGTTTAGTCTTCCAAACCTGGAAATAGCTACCAGTACCTGTTCTGACTAAGCTCTTGAAAATACTATATTTCCTAATTAGGTGAACTCAATTACTCAAAACTGTAGACAATATAGGCCAAGACCACACAATCACATATTTGTAAAACCACTTTATCTCAAACATCGGCCTGGTGAATATTTATTTAACCCTTCCAAACCATGTCGACCTTCCTCAACTAAGGAGCTCAAACATTACACAGGATCCAGACCGGACCGCATTTCAGTACATTCTTCAATTAAACCTTACATTTCACCTGTGCATGATTGTACTTGAGGGTTCTTCAGACATCATCCATCCTTCTCTCCTTTTCAATGAATCACTCCTTGCTGTTTGTAAATGAATATCCACCCTGCCACATTTTAAAAGTGTTCTCCTATGTTCCTGCTTCCCTTTGTAAGATTAAAACGTAATCCTCACTTTCTCACTGCTGTTTCAAGTAACAGTAATTAGGGATGGAATACATTACTATAATCCCATCTCTCAAACATCTACATTGAATATATATGAAGTTTCTGCAGTTCCAAACTTTCACAATTCGGTCTTATGGGGGTAAAGGAGGAAAGTGCTTGATTATATGTAACAACTGGAACAAATGGCGGTTGCAATGCCACTAATTTATTTCACTGATTTCACAATAATAAAATTCCCAATAATAAAACTGGATATTTATACCTGAGGTCCGTTGTGTCATTCTCCTTTAGTTCGGTATGGCGGCACAGTGGTTAGCACTGCTGCCTCGCAGCTCCAAGGACCCGGGTCCAATTCTGGTCTCGCGTGACTGTGTGGAGTTTGCACTTTCCCCCCGGTGTCTGCCTGAGTTTCATCTGGGTGCTATAGTTTCCTCCCAAAATCCAAATACGTTCAGCATAGGCAGATTGGCCATTCTAAATTGTCCCTTATTGTCCAAAAAGGTTAGGTGCGGTTACGCGGATAGGGTCAGTGCAGACACGATAAGTCGATTGCCCTCCTTCTGCACTGTAGTGATTCTACAAATGGGAAGACTTGAAAATATATAAAGGAGAACAGAATACATCGACAGAAGGAGCTGGAAGGAAATGAGCAATTGCATTTAGAGTGGGACAGGTTGATCTAGACTTTATCTAGAGAATATATACCCTTCGAAAGATATCCCTCCCTGGACCCACACCCCGCCCTCTTCCTGTAATCCTGTAACGCACCTAACCTGCAGGTATTTGGACTGTGGGAGGAAACCCGAGAACCCAGAGGAAACCCATTCAGACACAGGAGAACGTACAAACGCCACACAGTCACTAAAAACCGAATCGAACCCACTTCCTTGGTGCTGTCAGGTATCAGTGATAAACACTGTGCCACCGTGGTTGACTTTTGATCTACGATGTATATTATGTTATCTGTACTGTAAAATACAAGCTGTTCTTGTTGTAGCCATGAGGAAATCATGTGTGTGGAACGAGATGTTCTTCAATATTCTGTCCAAGAAGGGTTCAGCACACATATTTAATGTGCAAAACTTGTGTATGAAACAAAAACATTTATGAGTTCTTTTTTGGATTTGTTTTTTATTGTCACTTGTACCGAGGTACAGTGAAAACTATTGTTCTGCGTACAGTCTAGACAGATAGTCCCATACATGAAAGACAGAGGACATACATCAATACACAATGTAAATACATAGGCACAGAGAACTGGTGAGCACACGGAGTGCAATATTACTCAGTAGAAGAGATGTGTGGAGATATCGGATCAGTCTATAAGAGAGTCATTCAGGAGTCTAGTAACAGATTCTTTTCCGGTGAGGCGATGAGCAATATGTTTTTGATTAGACATCATGAATTAGAGGCAGCTTATCCAGAGGTATTCTGACGTCAGTGGAGCAACCGACAATATATGTGCGACGCATAGTCAGAAAATTAATTTATCAGAGTTTGTATTGGATGAGGTACAGTTCATACCCAGTAAACAGTTTTCGTAAGGTAGCGACTGTGATCTTGAAAGCAGGCCTCAACATGGACGCTCACCCACTTTCAATTTTCTACTGAGTGTGTCTTCCTGTTCTATTATTGCAACTGAAAACTGAATGATCTGGATCTGGAAATCAAAAATGACTTTCTGGAAACATAATTTCAAATAAACACAGAGTAAAAGTGCAACAAGCATTTTTTGAAAACATATGGTGAGTTTGTTCTTTGTGTTGAGCATGTACCTCTTCTTGAATAATGCACAGTATGAAGTCTTACCACACCAGGCTAAAGTCCAACAGGTGTATTTGGAATCAAGAGCTTTCTGAGCGTAGGTCCTTCATCAGGTGAGTGAAGAGGTAAGTTACACAAACACAGCGTGTATAGACAAAACCAATGATGAAATATGATACTCTGAATGCGACTCTTTGCAGGTAATTAACTCTTTAAACATCCAGGCGGTGCGATTGGAAAGAGGAATAATCATAGTTCGTTTCTTCAGAGACATATTTGGACTCGATCATTTAACTCTCACTCTCCATAGTTGCTGCCAGATCTGCTGAGTTTTTCAGAATTTTCAGGTCTTTTTTAAACACAGTTAGAATTATATTGGACAGAAGGAATTTTCCAAAATCCCACATTCTCAAACTACCACTTATTAAAACATATGAGCGGAGCTCTCAGCTCATTGCTGAATGGGGCGAGTGAGACAAACTCCTCTAAAATCTCTCTTCCTTCCCCGGCCACTCTACATCAGACAAATAAAGAGAGAGGGGGGTCTTCAAATCAGGCTTACAGGCCTAATTACGCAACAAAAAACTGCCGGTCCCTTCTTAAGCCTGTCACTTATTCAAACTGAGGAAGACGGCAACCGTGCGTCCCATGCACGGTCTGTGGCACATCACCCTCGGCAATTAAACCTCACGCCGTGAAATATTTCAGTCCCGCACTGAGGCCCAGTCTCCCAGAGCAATACAGTACTGCAGTGCCCAGCTCTCTGTGATATAGACCATCAGTTCCAGGCAACATAACGATGGGAATCCTTCTTGTTTTCACTCTTTGTGTCTGCTTGCCCCGAGAATACCGATCAAACTGACGCACATTGTGTGGATTTAACATAAATCTTCTCGAGTCCATTTCACTTATAGACACTGTCTGGGGTTTTAGCCCCGTTGTGTGGTTCGGCTCTGATGGCCCATTAAACTGTCTCTATTTAATTTCCAGAATCTTTCAGTCAGCCAGTGACCCAGAGCCCGGAAGCGGAGACCAGAACGGAGTGTCAGTCTGTCACCATCACCTGTGGTTTCAATGGTGATTATTTCAGCTTAGAGGCTGGAAGTTTCTTCAGCAAAAAGCAAACTGGTACAGAACGGGAGCGGATCTCCGCCGGAGGAAGGTTTAATGTGTCGGTGAATAAAGCAGCAAATATATTTTCGCTGGAAATTCGTGATGCGATAATCGAAGACACCGCCACATATTACTGTAAAGCTCAGTACAAGTATGGATGTGGAAATAGCGTTTCGAAAGAAGGCGATGCAGACGGACCCGGAACGGTCGTAAATATCACAGCCGGTGAGTGTCCCCAAACTGTGACGTGAATAGACAGTCCACGTTAATGTTTACCTTGGGGAAGTGGAAATCTAACGGTAATATTATTTCATTTATAATCTAGTGACCCAGAGTAGTGGTCTGGCAACATAGCTTCAAATTCCACCAATTAAATTTAAGTTCAGCTAATAAAAACGTCTGGAATGTAAAGCTAGTCGCGGTACGGTGATCATGAAACCAATGTTGTTGCAAGATCTCAGCTTCACTACTTGTCCTTTGAGGAGGAAATCTGCCATTCGGGCCAGGTCCAAACCACACGTGACTCCAGACACAAGGAGTGTGTTTTTAAATTAACTATGAACTTAAATTATGGCCTAGCAAACCGGGCAGTTGGACAAAATCGCTACGAAGTCTAGCAAAATGAATAAAATCTCACAGGCCGTCAGACAACCGCCTGGAATCGAACCAGGGAACAGAAATGATGATGGGACGCCCAGCCTCCGCGACTCTGCTTTTTTGTCCTTACTAACTTGTGGAGGCTTATGCCAAATTGGGAAAGATATTCCACCGACTTTTCAAGCAACAGACTTACCAATACATACTCGTCAAATCATACCTCCAAGACCATGTGCCAGACATCATCATTATTTTCCCTTTGTATGTTCTATCCCATCGGAAGGACTGAACCACAGGTGGCGGCACGGTAACATACGTCAGGATGGAGCTCCCTTGGAGTCATCAACATTGACTCCCGTTTCCATGACGTCACGTGGCATCAGACCAAAAAATAGGCATGGAAACCTCTTGCTGGTTACTACCCACTACCTCAGATGAAGAACCAGGGTCCCTCGGTACAGAACGTCAACTGGAATAAGTTTTGATTTTAGCAGGAATTGCGATAGACTCCAGTCTGGAATGCTGTGAAAAGATTTGGACACAAACTTTAGAAAGGATTTTCATTATTTTAAGGAATTAAACAAAGGTTCATTATACTGATTCCAAATATAAAGGCATCAGAAGAGATATGTATGTAAAGTCTATCTTCCTTAAAATTTAGAAGCCAAAGACCAACAAAATTCTCCATTGGCGGGATGCTCTGGTCCGCCGGCAGTGCACCCACGCCCACGGGTTTCCCGACGGCGTGGCATGACGACAATGGGAAGCATTGGCCAGATGCCGGAATAAAACATCTCGGTGCTGGCGAGGGTGCGC
Source organism: Scyliorhinus canicula (assembly GCF_902713615.1). Classification (NCBI taxonomy): domain Eukaryota; kingdom Metazoa; phylum Chordata; class Chondrichthyes; order Carcharhiniformes; family Scyliorhinidae; genus Scyliorhinus; species Scyliorhinus canicula. Next base: position 91,733 of record NW_024056007.1, on the reverse strand, counting down.
CACACAGGAAAACTGGAGAATCCTATATCTCATTAGAACACGTAATATTCGCAAGAGACTTGACAGAGCAGATTTGTGGTGTTTGCCCAGTCAGCAATGTCTATAATTCTGAGTCACAACTTCGGAACATGTGTCATCCAATAGAACGAAGAAGAGGAGACATTTCATCAGTCAATCTATTATTGTCCATGTGCGGATTCTATATATCAAAGAACAGTGGTTATTCAGTGGTTGCATGTATATAAACTATTATTGCACATCCCTGAGGGCATAAGATGTCCATGTAGGCCAGAGGTGACAGATTATTCTAAAGGACATTAATGAACCAAATGGGCTTTTACCATCTGCCCTGGATCTTTGGATTATTAGTCCTTTAACAATGTCGCTGCGGCACTACCTTCCTCTTTCTGACAAAAGATGTCAACAACAACCCACATATCTCTGGAAATGTTGAACATAGCGGGCCACCTTTTCCCTGGAAGACCGAGAGACACCAAGAGTGTTCATAGAAGTATTTCAAATTCTGGTGGTTCGAAGGGTGGATGGGGAACAATCGTTATTTGTGGCGGAGTTAAGTGCAATGAAACATTGATATGTGATAATCATCAATCAAACAATAAAAACATAAGGCTAATAACTTCACACAAGACTGTCAGAATGGCCTTACTGCCACCTGGAATAATTTGAGCAGTAGTATATTGGGACATATGAAAAAGACTGGAGGGATAACGGAGTACACCGACACAGGGACATGAATGCAAATAAGCTGTTAGATTTCAGGATGGGGAGGTAGGTCTGGATATTGGTGCAACATAAATCCGTTGGGCCGAATGGTCTATTCCATTTAGGCAGATTGTCTACAATGTAATGCTTCGAGAACTCCTCACATTGAACGGGGGAGAGAATCAGTTAATAAACAGAAAGAATTGTAATTGTCAGAGCGCCGGAAAAGGCGGTTCTCAGTGAGTAACAGTAATACCACCTGCGGAAACTGAACACACTGAACCCAACCGACAATTCAGAGACTTTCAGCAGTTCTCACGATTGTGAGAAGCGAAAGCAGCCAATTAAATGCAGAAATAATATTAAACTCACAAAATATTCCAAATTAAACAGAAAAACAGAGAAAATATTTTCCTGATAGAGGAAAATAGATAAACAGATGAAAAGACAATCAGAAATCCGGGAAATGTTAAACTGCAGTCAGTGATTGACCTCTGACCAGTGGTGTACAACGTCGGCTGTGCCAGTCTTGTTGAGGAAACGCAATTATTTGTTTTGTTTGATCTTGTTGTGTGCAGTAATAGAATACAGCTGAATTGCTCTGGGATAATCATTTCTGGGAGCTGATTGCCTCTGCTTTTACAACGTACCCTGGGTTTGCCGCTCACCATGTTAAGCAGATTCTGAAATGTAACATACATCATAGAATCATCACACAAAGCGCAAGGATGGCATTTGTCCTATCCTGCCTCTATGCACATACAGTCCTATTCTTCCCACGGCCCATGAACTTTCCCCAGAAACCGGCTTTGCTTCCTGCCCCGGTACTTGACCATCACCCATTTGTAAGTCACTATTGCTTCAGCTTCCACCAGCCATTCTGACAATACATTCCAGATTGTTCGAACTTGGTGTGTAAAATAAATAAAATCCTCTCATTCCCCACTGGGTCATATTTGAGTAGCATGGAGTACATCATGAACATGATAACAATAGGGCAAAAGATCAGAGCTATTCGCCCGATTGCCAAATTCCCCTGGATAAACAGTGGTGAAAACAAAATAAACAATTATATTTTCAACTTCCAGATTTAAGTTCATTGGTTTCCAAGTGTCTGCCTCTCCAAAACCCTGCTGCCGGTGACACGGTTACTTTAAGCTGCGATATTCAGGGTTCTGCCAGTACACAGTACACTGGTACCGTCAGTTCCCAGGACAGGCTCCGGAATGCCTGCTTCGGAGCCACACTTCAGGAGAGGAGAATAAAGAAACAGTTGCTGGAGGGAGAATTTCTGCTTCTATCGATACAACCGGGAAAATCAGCCAGTTAAAGATATTCAAAGCACAACTGAGCGACTCTGCTGTGTATTATTGTGCACTGAGTCGGAGCAGAGCACAGTGACACATTGCACGGGGAGAGCTGTACAAAAACCTGAACATGGCGAGGATTGCAGACACAGTGATACAGAGCACGGAGAGCTGTACAAAAACCTGAACATGGTGAGGATTGCAGACACAGTGATACAGAGCACGGAGAGAGCTGTACAGAAACCTGAACATGGTGAGGATTACACACACAGTGATACAGAGCACGGAGAGAGCTGTACAGAAACCTGAACATGGTGAGGATTACAGACACACTGATACAGAGCACGGAGACAGCTGTACAGAAACCTGAACATGGTGAAGATCACACACACAGTGATACAGAGCACGGAGAGAGCTGTACAGAAACCTGAACATGGTGAGGATCACACACACAGTGATACAGAGCACGGAGAGAGCTGTACAGAAACCTGAACATGGTGAGGATTACACACACTGTGATACAGAGCACGGAGAGAGCTGTACAGAAACCTGAACATGGTGAGGATTACACACACAGTGAGACAGAGCACGGAGAGAGCTGTACAGAAACCTGAACGTGGTCAGGATTACACACACACACAGTTATACAGAGCAGGGAGAAAGCTTTAGAAACATCTAATATTGGTGAGTAAGACAGACACACAATTTCTCACACAGCTCTCTCTGTGATACATCTCTGTCTGTCTTTAATCCTTGCCATTTTCAGATTTTTTGCAGCTCTGCATATTTTTTATACCGCCCATCGCATGTGGACCTCGTGGGTGGGCCAGCATTTATTGTCCATCCTGAATCAGAATCAAGGATAATAACAGCATTTAAGAGGAGAAAGACTCCTGGAAAAAAGGAGTCAAGCACCGTGGATCTGGCGTCATATGTGGACCAGTCCAGGTAGGAAGACATATTTCCTTCCTGAAAGGACATTCGTGAACCAGATGAGGTTTTCCAATAATCCACAACGGTTTCATGGTCACCTTGAGACTTTTGATTCTAGATTTCTTTCACTGAATTCGAATTTCGCCATCTGCTATTGTGGAATTCGAAACCCAGCTGCCAGCAAATGACTCTAGGCCAAGAAATTACTCGCCCAGCGAGAATACCATTAGGCCACGGCCTCCCTATCACTCTCTCGGTAATCAGTGTGTCTGTAATCTTCGCTATTGGGGCCCGTTTAACTTAGTTGGCTGGCAAGGTGGGTGGTGATGGCCAACATCGCGTGGTCAATTTCCATATTGGCTGAGGTAATTTGTGAAGGTCTCACCTTCGCAACCTTGCCCCACGCCTGAGGTGTGGTGATCCTCAGGTTAAATCACCGCCAGGCAGGTCACTGCGTCTGTAATCCACACCATGTTCAATCTGGAGGCACAAGAGAAATGGTTTAACCACTGAATAACCTGGGGTATTTGCCAATCGCGTGAATTTCTCAGTTTCAGTGGCAATGTTATTCCGTTAATTGCATTTGAATTGTATTCACTGTCACAATAACATTCTTACAATGCAAACCACTGGGGACTGAGGTGATATTTTATTCCACCCAGTAAGCTCTAACGATCTGGAATGCACTGTCAGAATGGGGGGAGAGAGCTGATTCAACAGTGGTTTACAAACGGTTAAAGGTCAAAAGGATAATAACAGGGCTATGGGAAAAACATGGTGGAATAGTAGTTCATATATTAAAGCACGGTATTTACGCTAGGGACCGAATGCCATCCTTATTTCTGTTTGATTCTACCATGGATGTCCCTTTTAGTTCCTACTTTCGGTGTTGAGAAACAAAACCGATGGAACATTTTTTCATCCACGAGTCAAGCTGTTCCAAAAATAATTGGCCAAGAGAAACCCAACTGGATTTTATCACTTCGTCCAGAAATATCCAACAGAATTTGACTGCGATTTATCAGCAACAATAGGGCCAAACTGATGTTGAACATGGGTGGTCAGAGGTCAATCACTGTTTAACATTTCCCGGTTTCTGATTATCTTTTCATCCATGTGTCTACTTTCTTCAATGAATAAAATTTTTTTCTCCGTTTCTCTTTAAATTTATGTATTTACTGTTAGGTTCGATTTTTTTCTAAATTTATTTTGTGCTGTTGTGTTTCTCTACAGCGTGGGACTTGTCCAAAATCTCACAGTTGTCGGTTGGGTTCAGTCTGCTCAGTTTCCGCAGTGGGTTTTACTGTTACTTACTGGGAAACTGCCTCTTACGGCTCTCTGACAATTACAATTATTTCCGCCCACGACTGATTCTCTCCATGGATCTCTGTGTGCAGTATTCTCTGCGGTTACATAGTATAGAAATTGCGGAAGAGGAAATGGACCATTCGGCCCAACTAAATTGTATCTGCGCGTCTACTCCAGACCAGACTGTCCCCTCCCGCCTGATATCTAACTGACCATTTCCCATCCAGCTCCCTGTGTCGATCAATTCTGTTCTCTTTCCAGTATTTCCAAGTCTTTCCATAAATGTCTCAATGCTCTCTGTTCCAAGCTCCATGTGGCAACAGGTTCCATGTTCTCACAAACCTGTGTTTAAATTTCTTCTACTTCATATCTGCATTTGTTCGCTTACTAATATATATCACATAGAAACATAGTAACAGGTGCAGGAGTCGGCCATTCGGTTGTTCGCGCCCTGCACCCACTTTCAAATGTTTATGGCTGATAAATGCAAATGCAGTCTCACACTCCCACTTTCTGTCCATACCCCTTGATCCCTTTAATAATAATAATAATGGCTTATTGACACAAGTAGGCTTCAATGAAGTTACTGTTAAAAGCCCCTCATCGCCACGTTCCGGCGCGTGTTCTGGGAGGCTGGTACGGGAATTGGACCCGCCGCTGCTGAATTATTCTGCATTACAAGCCAGCTGTGCTAAACCAGCCCCTTTAGCCGCAAGGGCCACGTCCAGCTCCCTCTTGAATATATCCAACGAATTGGCCCCAACGGCATTCTGTGGTAGATAATTCCACAAGTTCACAACTCTCTGAGAGAAGAAGTTCTTCCTCATCTTCAGTCCTGAATGGCTAACCTCCTTATTCTTAGGCTGTGACTCCTAGTTCTGGACGTCCACAACATCGGGAACATTCTTCCTGCATCTAGCCCGTGCAGTCCTATCAGGATTTTATATGTTTCTATGCGATCCCTCTCATCGTTTCTGAACTCCAGTGGGTACAAGCACAGCCGATCCAGTCTTTCTTCATATATCAGCCTGCCATCCCGGAAATTATTCTGGTGAACCTTCGCTGGACACGCTCAAAAGCAAGAATGTCCTTCCTCAAACTAGGAGACTAAAACTACACACAATACTCAAGGTGTGGCCTCACCAAGGCTCCTTATAACGGTAGAAAGCCCATCCCATCTCCAATGCTCAACCCTCCCTATCTGAGGGCCAGCATAGCATCGCCTACTGCACCTGCATGCCAACCTTCAACGACTGTGCATGTGAGATTACCCTCCTTGGTGGCAAAAAACAGGAAGGCAGATTATTCTCAGAATGGTGGCAGTTTAGGACAACAGGAAGTGCAACGAGACCTGGGTGTCGTGGTGGACAATTGTTATTGATACTCCACGAGGGTGGCACGCTGGCGCAGTGGTTAGCACTGCTACTTCACGGCGCCGAGGACCTGGGTTCGAACCGCCGGGGTCACTTCCCGTGTCTGCGTGGGTGTATCCCCACCACTCAAAGATGTGCAGGATAGGTGAATTGGCCACGCTAAATTACCATTTAATTGGAAAAATTAATAAAAATGTCCACGAGACCATATGCATTTTTATATTGCATTAAATCTTGTCACCACCATGCCTCCCTCGTGGAGTATTTTTTTTTTTTTTTAAATAATTTTATTATTGAAAGATGTTTTTCCTACAGACATTTACCCCTACTAATTTTTTAGATTAGTTACAACACAGTCCCTCTAGGCAAATATCCCTCCCTCGCCCGCCCTCTCGCGCGCACCATTCCTCCCCCCCACCCCCCCCCCCCCCCCCCAAGCAACAACTTAAACAAAAAAGGCAGCCTACAGTTCAGACATGAGCAACGAGCAGACTTGCCCGCGTTACAGTCGTGCATGGCCACCCCCCCGGCCAATTGCTGGGCCCCCCCCCCCTCCGCCTCCCCTCCCCCCCCCCCCCCCTCCCCTCCCCTCCCCCCCCCCGGGTTGCTGCTGCCACGACCCCGAACGCCTATCTCTGATCTAAAAAGTCAAGGAAAGGTTGCACCGCCTGGAAAATCCCTGTACCGACCCTCTCAGGGCCAATTTGATCCTTTCTAGCCGAATATAGCTAGCCATATCGTTAATCCAAGTTTTCAAACGCTTGGAGGCCTTGCGTCCTTCCATTGAATTAGTATCCTTCGTCGAGCCACTAGGGACGCAAAGGCCAGTATTCCGGCCTCCCTAGCCTCCTGTACCCCCGGTTCTACCCCCGACCCCAAAGATCGCAAGCCCCCATCCTGGTTTGACCCTGGACCCCACCACCTTCGACACCGTCCTTGCCACCCCCTTCCAGAACCCTTCCAGCACCGGACATGCCCAGAACATATGCACATGGTTCGCTGGGCTTCCCAGACATCTGAAACACCTGTCCTCACCCCCAAAGAACCGGCTCATCCTTGTCCCCGTCATGTGAGCTCTATGCGCACCTTAAATTGAATGAGGCTCAGCCTCGCACACGAGGAGGAAGAATTGACCTCTCCAGTGCATCCGCCCACGTCCCGTCTTCTATCTGCTCTCCCAGCTCCCCTTCCCACTTGGCTATCAGCTCCTCTCCCTGATGCTTCTTCCGCCTCCTGCATTATCTTGTAGATGTCTGATATCTTCCCCCCTCCGACCCAGACCCCCGAGAGCACCCTATCACTCGCCCCCTTACTGGGGAGCAGGGGGAACCCCCCCCCCCCCCCACCTGCCGCCTAGCAAATGCCTTCACTTGTAAATATCTGAACATGTTTCCCGGGGGGAGCTCAAACTTCTCCTCCAGCCCTCCCAGGCTCGCAAACCTCCCCTCTATAAACAGGTCCTTCAGCTGCCGTATGCCCACCCTGTACCAGCTCTGAAATCCCCCGTCGATGTTCCCCGGGATGAATCTATGGTTCCCTCTTATTGGCGCCGCCAACAGACCTCCCATTTCCCCCCTGTGTCGCCTCCACTGCCCCCATATCTTGAGGGTGGCCGCCACCACCGGGCTCGTGGTGTACCTCGTGGGGGGGAGCGGCCATGGTGCCGTTACTAGGGCCCCCAGGCTTGTGTTGCCACAGGACGCCCTCTCCATTCGTTTCCAAGCTGCCCCCCTCCCCTTCCATCATCCACTTGCGCACCATTGACACATTTGCCGCCCAGTAATACCCCGAGAGATTGGGTAGTGCCAGCCCTCCACTGTCCCTACTCCACTCCAAAAAGACCCTCCTCACCCTTGGGGTGCCGTGCGCCCACACGTAGCTCATGATGCTACTCTTCACCTTTTTGAAGAAGGCCCTAGGGAGGAAGATGGGCAAGCACTGAAATAGAAACAAGAACCTTGGGAGGACCGTCATTTTGATTGACTGCACCCTCCCCGCCAGCGACAGCGGTACCATGTCCCACCTCTTAAATTCCTCCTCCATCTGTTCCACCAGCCTGGAAAAGTTCAACTTGTGGAGGGTCCCCCAGTTCCTTGCCACCTGCACCCCTAAGTACCTAAAGCTCTTTCCTGCTCGCTTGAAGGGGAGTCTCCCAATACCCTCTCCCTGGTCCCCCGGGTGTATCACAAAACCTCGCTTTTTGCCCAAATTTAGTTTGTACCCCGAAAAGTCCCCAAACTCTGCTAATAGTTCCATTATCTCCGGCATTCCCCCTTCTGGGTCTGCCACGTACAGCAGTAGATCATCCGCATACAGCGATACCCGATGTTCCTCCCCTCCCCTAGTCAGTCCTCTCCACCCCCCTGAACCCCTCAGTGCCATCGCCAACGGTTCAATCGCCAGTGCGAAAAGTAAGGGGCATAGGGGACATCCCTGCCTGGTCCCTCGGTGGAGCCCGAAATACTCCGACCTCCTCCCGTTTGTCACTACACTCGCCGTCGGGGCCGAGTAGAGCAACTTCACCCACTTAATAAACCCTTCCCCAAACCCAAACCATTCCAACGTCTCCCACAGGTACCCCCACTCCACCCTATCGAATGCCTTCTCCGCGTCCAGCGCTACCACTATCTCAGCCTCCCCCTCCACTGCCGGCATCATAATTACATTCAGCAATCTCCGCACGTTCGTGTTGAGCTGCCGCCCCTTCACGAACCCCGTCTGGTCCTCATGGATTACCCCTGGCACACAATCCTCTATTCTAGCTGCCAGGATCTTTGCCAGCAACTTGGCATCCACGTTCAGAAGCGAGATAGGCCTGTAGGACCCGCACTGCATGGGGTCTTTATCCCGCTTCAATATCAGGGAGATCAGAGCCTGCGACATTGTCGGGGGCAGAACCCCCCCCCTCTCGCGCCTCATTAAAGGCTCGTACCAGTACCGGTCCCACCAAGTCCACATTTTTCTTATAGAATTCCACCGGGAACCCATCTGGCCCCGGCGCCTTCCCCGCCTGCATCTGACCTATTCCCTTGACTAGCTCCTCTAGCCCTATTGGCGCCCCCAGCCCTTCTACCAGCCCCTCCTGGACCCTTGGGAACCTCAATTTGTTTAGGAAGTCCTCCATTCCCCCTCTCCTCGTCGGCGGCTCAGACCGATACAACTCCTTGTAAAAATCTCTGAAGACCCCGTTCACTTCTTGCCCCTTCTGCACTACCTTCCCGCCCCTCTCCTTCACTCCCCCAATCTCCCTAGCCGCATCTCGTTTGCGAAGCTGGTGTGCCAGCATCCTGCTCGCCTTTTCCCCATACTCATAGACCGCGCCCTGCGCCCTTCTCCACTGCGTCTCTGCCTTCCTGGTGGTCAGCAGGTCGAACTTGGCCTGCAGGCTGCGCCGTTCTCCCAGCAGCCCCTCCTCTGGTGCCTCCGCATATCTCCTATCCACTTCCAATAGCTCCCCCACCAGCCTCTCCCTCTCCTGCCTCTCCTTTCTTTCTCTGTGTGCCCTTATGGAGATCAGCTCTCCCCTGATCACTGCCTTCAGGGCCTCCCAGACCATCCCCACCTGCACCTCACCCGTGTCATTCAAGTCCAGATAGCTCTCAATGCTCTTCCGGACCCTTTTACACACCTCGTCGTCCGCTAACAGCCCCACATCCAGCCGCCACAGCGGGCGCTGGTCCCGCGCCTCCCCCATTTCCACATCCACCCAATGTGGTGCATGATCAGAGATCGCAATGGCCGAGTACTCAGCTTCCCGTACCCTCGGGATCAGTCCCCTGCTCAACACGAAGAAATCGATTCTGGAGTACACTCTATGGACGTGGGAGAAAAAGGAATACTCCCTCGCCCTCGGCCTACCAAACCTCCATGGGTCTACTCCTCCCATCTGCCTCCATGTACCCCCTCAGCACTTCTGCCGCTGCCGGCCTCCTATTGGTCCTTGAGCTCGATCTGTCTAGCCCGGGGTCCAGCACTGTGTTAAAGTCCCCCCCCCATGATCAAGCCCCCTGCCTCCAGTCCCGGAATGAGGCCCAATAGGCGCCTCATAAAACCCGCGTCATCCCAGTTCGGGGCATATACGTTGACCATCACCACTTTCTCCCCCTGCAGCTTACCCTTCACCATCACATACCTACCCTCCTTATCCGCCACCACCTCCTCCGCCACGAACGACACCCTCTTTCCCACCAGAATCGCCACCCCCCCGGTTCTTTGCGTCCAATCCAGAGTGGAACACCTGTCCCACCCACCCCCTTCTCAGGCGAACCTGGTCCACTACCTTCAAATGGGTCTCCTGTAACATTGCTACATCAGCCTTCAGTCCCTTCAGGTGTGAGAATACCCTTGATCTCTTGACCGGCCCATTCAGCCCCTCACGTTCCAAGTGATCAGCCGGGTCACGGGACGACCCGCCCCCTTCCCCTGCCGATTAGCCATGTCCTGTTCCCTGCTCGCCCCGGGTCGACCCTCCCCCTCTGACCCGCCCCCCCACGGCGATGGCCCCCTCCCCCCACCCCTCCAGTCCTCCACTTCCCGTTCCTGGTCTTTCCAGCAGCAACCCGGTGTCCCCCCTAGCCCCCTCCCCCCCCCCCAGGCTAGGACCCCTCCTAGCCAGCGATGTACCCTCCATCGTACTCCCATAAGTCAGCTAGTTTACGCTGACCCGGCTGCTCCTGCCACACTCCGACTCCTCCCGGCTCGGGGGGGGGGGGGCCTCCCCCCGCTTGCCACTCCTCCCTGACCCCGCTCCAACGCGGGAAAGGTCGCCATTGCTAGCCACGCCCCGTGCTCCTCCCCTCCCCCCTCCTCTGCCCCACGCGCGGGAAAACAGAGGAAAGCCCGCGCTTTCGCCCTGCCACACCCCACCCCGCCATCTTCAGTTCCACCCCCATCCCCATCCATGCCTGTAAAGAACCCCCCCTAGGAGCCCATATCCCCGATCTGCTCTCCCCCCCCGTCCCGCCTCCCCAACTTAACATTATAAATAACAGATAGATAACAAATAACAATGTACTCAACAGTCGCCCTCTACCAAACACTATAAATAACCATAAATAACCATGAATAACCACAATAACAATAACTAAGGGAAGTTGGCAAAGGGGGGGAAAAACATCAGACGAAAAACCAAAGCAAGAGTTCAAGATCCAAACAAAGAAAGAGAAAAAAAAAAGGGAAACCGTTCCAATAAGGGTTGCCCAGTTCCGACCCAGCCGAAAAAGAACCGCTTGTTCAGCTGAAAGTACCCAAGCGGCTACGGCCGCCAAGTATCCCCTGGGTCTAATTCGAGTCCAGTTTCTCTTCCTGAACAAAGGCCCACGCCTCCTCTGGGGACTCAAAATAGTGGTGTTGGTTCTTGTAGGTGACCCACAAGCGCGCTGGCTGCAGCATTCCGAACCTGATCCGTTTTGTATGCAGCACCGCCTTCGTCCGGTTGTACCGGGCCCGCCGCTTTGCCACCTCCGCACTCCAGTCCTGGTACACCCTCACCGTCGAGTTCTCCCACTTGCTGCTCCTTTCCCTCTTGGCCCACTCCAGCACTCTCTCACGATCGCTGAGTCGCTGGAACCGCACCAGCACCGCCCTCGGGGGCTCATTTGCTCTTGGCTTCCTAGCCATGACCCTGTAGGCCTCTTCCAGCTCCAGGGGCGAAGGGACGGCCCCTGCCCCCATCAGGGAGCTCAGCATTTCTGCTACGTATCCCGGGAGGTCTGACCCCTCCAGGCCTTCTGCCAGGCCCAAGATCCTCAGGTTCTTCCGCCTCATTCGGGTATCCAGCTCCTCAAAACGGCTCTGCCATTTCAGGTGGAGTGCCTCGTGCACCTCTACCTTTCCCACGAGGACCGTGGCCTCCTCCTCCCTCGCAGTCATTTCCTGCTGCAGCTCCCGAATCGACGCCTCTTGGGTCGCCTGGGCTCCCATCAGCCTGGTGGTCGTCGCATTCATTGACTCCAGGAGCTCCACTTTCAGCTCCGTAAAGAAGCGCAGGAGAGTGGCCTGCTGCTCCTCCGCCCATTTCCTCCATTCCTCGGGTGCGCCACCGGCCGCCATTTTGGTCTTCTTCCCCCGCTTTTTTTGGGGAGCTGCTGTTGCTTTCTTTGCCACCCCACTCCGGGTACCGACCATAAAGTTGGACTGGTTCTCCTCAGGGAGCCTTCCCCCACCGGGATTTGTCCTTCCAGCGCCGTTGGGGCCCTCCAGTCGGCCCGAAAACACCTTTGTAGCAGGAGCCGCCAAACGTGCGACTTAGCTAGTCATAGCCGCAACCGGAAGTCCCTCCCTCGTGGAGTATTAACAACAACATAACACAGTGTAGTATAAACAGTGGCCAAATCAAGTGCTGTATGAATGGTGACATGGTGTGTTGCAGCAGTAAATGAGAATGCACCTACTACAACGAAATGATAGACTAAGCTTGACAGTGCCTCTGTATTTTACGAGGTGCAATCTCAGGTATTACCACACAGAATCGTGCATCATCGAAATATAAAAACATTTTAGATAGTAGTAGGAGAAGGCCATTCGGCCATTCGGCCCTTCGAGCCGGTTCCTCCATCCAACGTGATCACAATGGGTTCTCTATCAAACTATACCCCAGCACATTTTCCACAGATTTTGACACATTTAGTGTTCTATTTCCTTCTTAAATATATTCAGTAATTTTGCCTGCACAGCCCATTGTCCGAAAAATGTTCATTTCTAGATTTTATGGATCGTACCTCCATTTTTACTGCACTTGTTGCTATTGCTTATGAGTCATGTCTTGGTAATTACTTGCCCCAATGTTATGGGAATTGCTATTCTACCAGCCAGGTATCAATTGTTTCTTCACTAGAAACTTTAAATTCATACTGGAAAATCTGAAGGAACTTTCAGTATGTATGGTTCCGAGGATAAACAAATGGGTCTGCAATGTGCACACGGTGCAGCATTTGCCTGCGATCGGCACGACCTCATACGCCCTCCTATGTTTGCGATTAGTTATTTCAAGTTCTTTCGTCGCAAATATATTTCAATATTTGTGTATCAATGCAGCACTAAACACCAGAACACTTAGAAATTCGCAAACCACGTCAACGTATCCGTCAACTAAAAGCACAATATGTCAGATACTGAAAGGTTTATTGCATTACGATATATTAGAGTGCATCACCTAATTTTGTATTACAGAGCAGGACAATAAATTATCAATAAATTACCCATCACAATAATAGAACAATTGTTTATTAGACTGCAGAAATATGAGTTATAATATTTAGCATTGTACGGACGTTATATTGTTAAACAGTGCAACACATTTGCTACATATCGTTATTGGGCTGCAGGATGGAACAGGAATGGGGAGGGACTAATCTAATAAGGCTAACGAGGCAATTGAAACAATCGAGAGAATGCTGAAATAGAGGCTTTGTTAGGCAATCATAGAATCAGTGCAAAATGGAGGCTATTCGAACCTGCACCAAGCTCTGAAAAGAGTACTGTGCCCAGGCTCAGTCCCCTGCGCTTCCCCAATAACTCCCTAGCCTCACCTAACATACACATCTGTTTTAGACACTATGGGGCAATTTAGAATAGCCAATCCACCTAACCTGCACATCGTTGGGCTGTGGGAGGCACCAAAGGAAACCACACAGACACAGGGAGAAAGTAAAAAGTCCACAGACAGTAACCCAAGGTCAGAATTGAACCCGGGGCCCTGGCGCTGTGATCGAAGGCAGCACATTTGTAATGGTTCAACGGGATGTGTTATGATTTAATCATTGGGAACAACAGTTTTGGATCATTGAATCATAGCATTTACAGTGCGGAAGGAGGCCATTCGGCTCATCGAGTCTGCACCGGCCCTTGGAAAGAGCACCCCACCCAAGCCCACACGTCCACCGTATCTCCGTAACCCAGTAACCGCACCCAACCTTCCTGGACACGAAAGGGCAATTTAGCATGGCCAACCCACCTAACCTGCACATCTTTGTAGGAGGAACCCGGAGCACCCGGAGGAGACCCACGCAGACACGAGAAGAGTGTGAAAACTGCACAGACAGTGACCCAAGCCGCGAATGGAACCTGAGACCCTGGATCTGTGAAGCAACTATACTAACCACTATGCTACCGTGCCGTCCCTTTCAGTTGAGTTCACTGGTGATGCAAATTGGGAGGGACCACCCAAAAACTATTACAATCTTCGTGAATGTAGACATATGAAAGTGGTAAATAAGGCAGACTTTCAGACCGGCGATACAATGGGCTGTGGAGAAATGTCGAAGTTTGCAGTGTCGGTGCTTATGGTCGGTTTGGGAATGTGGGCGTTTGGAAGTTCAGCCCACCGTCAAACAAGACTTGAATATTGTAAATGGTCTCTAACTTTAGAGGATGGCCAGCCACGGGAATGGACCCAGTGACCAGAGAGCGGAGTTTGTTGCAGGGACTGATTGTGATATTTTATGAATTGACAAACGTTTAATCCAGCGTTGGATTTGCATCAAGTAGTAATGGTTTTGGAATAATTGAAATCTGGAGGTGCGAAATGGACAGGTCAGGAGGGTTTCAGTAGCTGAATGGATCAGGGAGTCGCTGGTTTTTGGAGTCTGCTCAGTGACGCCTCTCTCTTTTCTCTATTACAGCCAACTTGATGGCGATCATCATCCTATCCCGAGGACGGTGCGGACTCTCTCGGTGTATCACGTACTACCTGGTAGCGATAGCAGTGACTGATTTCCTTGGCATGGTCACCGCTGTTATCCTCAACCGGATTGGTGGCATTTACTTTATATACAGAGTCCTATCGACCACCCCCGGATGCGCTGTCAGCACCGTGCTCGTGTATGCGACCCGTGCTGGTTCAGTATGGCTGACCGTGGCCTTCACATTCGACCGTTTTGTATCCATCTGCTGTCAGAGACTGAAGACCCGATACTGCACCGAGAAAACTGCACTGCTGGTCATAGGAATGGTCATTACCTTGAGCTACGTCAAGAACATCCCTTATTACTTCCGCTACCAGCCCTTGTACATATTGGACGATATTCCCTGGTTCTGTGATATTAATTCCAGCTATTACGCTATCTCATCGTGACAAGCTTATGACTGGCTCGACCACATATTAACCCCCTTTCTTCCGTTCTTCTCCGTTCTGATGCTCAACGACCTGACTGTAAGGCACATTGTAGAGGCCAGCAGTGCCCGCAGGAGGCTGAAGGGCTCCGAGAGATGAAGATGCAGAGAAAGCCAACCGGAAGAAGTCGATTGTCCTGCTCTTCGCCATCTCGCTCAACTTCCTCCTCCTGTGGGTCACATATGTTGGACATTTCCTATACCTTCGGGTTACAGGTGATGCCTACTTCACGGGTCTGGATTTCAATGACCCACACTTCATCTTTCAAGAAACGACCAACATGCTTCAGTTACTCAGTTCCTGCAAAAACACCTTCATCTATGCAGTAGCGCAGACCAAGTTCTGAAATGAGCTGAAGAAGTTGCTCACTTTTCCCTTCGCCATTTTCACCAGTTGCTTTAGTTAAACGGTGCTTCATGATCAAGTTAAGGACTATTAATATGGTGTAAAGTAGATAAAGTATGAAATCACACTTGCTTACTAAGAGGACTTTATGGTGGAGCAGTTGAGGAACAGTGGAGAACCTTCCAAGCGATTTTTCACAGTGCTCAGCAAAGGTTTATACCAACAAAAGGAAGGACGGAAGAAAGAGGGAAAATAGACCGTGGATATCTAAGGAAATAAGGGAGAGTATCAAATTGAAGGAAAAAGCATATAAAGTGGCAAAGATTGCTGGGAGATTAGAGGACTGGGAAATCTTTAGGGGGCAACAGAAAGCTACTAAAAAAGCTATAAAGAAGAGTAAGATAGAGTATGAGAGTAAACTTGCTCAGAATATAAAAACAGACAGTAAAAGTTTTTACAAATATATAAGACAAAAAAGAGTGGCTAAGGTAAATATTGGTCCTTTAGAGGATGAGAAGGGAGTTTTAATAATGGGAAATGAAGAAATGGCTGAGGAACTGAACAGGTTTTTTGGGTCGGTTTTCACAGTGGAAGACACAAATAACATGCCAGCGACTGATAGAAATGAGGCTATGACAGGTGAGAACGTTGAGAGGATTGTTATCACTAAGGAGGGAGTGATGGGCAAGTTAATGGGGCTAAAGGTAGACAAGTCTCCTGGCCCTGATGGAATGCATCCCAGAATGCTAAAAGAGATGGCTAGGAAAATTGCAGATGCACTATTGATAATTTACCGAAATTCACTAGACTCTGGGGTGGTCCCGGTGGATTGGAAATGAGCAAACGTGACGCCACTGTTTAAAAAAGGAGGTAGACAGAAAGCAGGAAATTATAGGCCAGTGAGTTTAACTTCGGTAATAGGGAAGATGCTGGAATCGATCATCAAGGAAGAAATTGCGAGGCATCTGGATAGAAATTGTCCCATTGGGCAGACGCAGCATGGGTTCGTAAAAGGCAGGTCATGCCTAACTAATTTAGTGGAATTTTTTGAGGACATTACCAGTGCAATAGATAACGGGGAGCCGATGGATGTGGTATATCTGGATTTCCAGAAAGCCTTTGACAAGGTGCCACACAAAAGGTTGCTGCATAAGATAAAGATGCATGGCATTAAGGGTAAAGTAGTAGCATGGATAGAGGATTGGTTAATTAATAGAAAGCAAAGAGTTGGGATAAATGGGTGTTTCTCTGGTTGGCAATCAGTAGCTAGTGGTGTCCCTCAGGGATCCGTGTTGGGCCCACAATTGTTCACAATTTACATTGATGATTTGGAGTTGGGGACCAAGGGCAATGTGTCCAAGTTTGCAGATGACACTAAGATGAGTGGTAAAGCGAAAAGTGCAGAGGATACTGGAAGTCTGCAGAGGGATTTGGATAGGTTAAGTGAATGGGCTCGGGTCTGGCAGATGGAATACAATGTTGACAAATGTGAGGTTATCCATTTTGGTAGGAATAACAGCAAACGGGATTATTATTTAAACGATAAAATATTAAAGCATGCCGCTGTTCAGAGAGACTTGGGTGTGCTAGTGCATGAGTCACAGAAGGTTGGTTTACAAGTGCAACAGGTGATTAAGAAGGCAAATGGAATTTTGTCCTTCATTGCTAGAGGGATGGAGTTTAAGACTAGGGAGGTAATGTTGCAATTGTATAAGGTGTTGGTGCGGCCACACCTGGAGTATTGTGTTCAGTTTTGGTCTCCTTACTTGAGAAAGGACGTACTGGCGCTGGAGGGTGTGCAGAGGAGATTCACTAGGTTAATCCCAGAGCTGAAGGGGTTGGATTATGAGGAGAGGTTGAGTAGACTGGGACTGTACTCGTTGGAATATAGAAGGATGAGGGGGGATCTTATAGAAACATTTAAAATTATGAAGGAAATAGATAGGATAGATGCGGGCAGGTTGTTTCCACTGGCGGGTGACAGCAGAACTAGGGGACATAGCCTCAAAATAAGGGGAAGTAGATTTAGGACTGAGTTTAGGAGGAACTTCTTCACCCAAAGGGTTGTGAATCTATGGAATTCCTTGCCCAGTGAAGCAGTTGAGGCTCCTTCATTACATGTTTTTAAGGTAAAGATAGATAGTTTTTTGAAGAATAAAGGGATTAAGGGTTATGGTGTTCGGGCCGGAAAGTGGAGCTGAGTCCACAAAGATCAGCCATGATCTAATTGAATGGCGGAGCAGGCTCGAGGGGCCAGATGGCCTACTCCTGCTCCTAGTTTTTATGTTCTTATGTTCTTATGACAAAGCCACAATAATTCACGGTCCTGAACAAAATAAACTTTACAATAGATACAGAAACATTAAACTATTTGCAACACAAATCTTGTATTCCAGCATTCAGAATTAACATGAAATAGCAGGGAAAGAGTGGTCGAACAAACCACATTGCACGTTCAATGGCAGATGTAAACGATTGTTAAAAAATAGTGTTATTGCAGTTGTTGCTTTTGATTTCACACACTATACAATAGATAAGGATCTGTGGATGGGGTACAATATGCAAGAACATTCCACCCTCACCCGCCCACTCCTTGACCACCCCCACGTTTTTGTTGTCTTAAAATAATTTATTCGATCGTACATCTTACAGGTAGGTGAATGTCATCTATTTAAATATATGCAGCTCTTTCCCCTTCGCCTTCCCCTCCCTCACTTTGTCAATTGGCCCCACTCCCCCTCGCCCGATGGTTTTCGGTGTTTCTTTGGGGGTTCTGTTCTTTGTGTTCCTACTCTAGGCCCCCTATTATCCATGCCCCAGCCTCTCGACCCGGCCTCCCCCAACTCTCCTCCCAATCTGTTCCCTGTTGTCTCATTTGCTCCCCCACACTTCTCCTCGCTCTTTTGGCTGTTGACTTCGTAAAGGTACTGAAATAGTTCTGGCTGGTCCGGAAGCCCGAAGATTTCAATTCCCCAGGCACCAATCCGCCCTCACCCCCATAACGTTGGAATTTGCATCGATTAAGGCTGACCAAAACCCGTCAAGTCTGGGGCAGGCACAGAACATGTGGGTGTGGTTCATCGGGCCTCCCTGGCACCGTTCATATTTGTCCTACACCTCCAGGAAGAAACTGTTCTTTCGGGTGCTTGTCAGGTGCGCCCTGTGCGCCACGTTCATTTGCATGAGTCTTAGCCTTGCGTAAGCGGGGGTAGAGTTGGCCCTATTCAGGGCTTCGCTCCAGAGTCCCCACCCTATTTTCATCCACAGCTCTTTGTCACATTTTTCCCGTGTTTCATCCAGTGGATAGTTGTTGATACAGGTCCCTGGAGCTCCTCCTCTCAGGTTACACGCGTACAGTATTTCCTCTAACATTGTGCATCTCGCGGTCCGTGGGTATGCTGTAGCCTACTTGCAGAGAAGGTTCTTAACATGTAGGTGACAAAGTTCGTCCCCGCTGGGCAGCTGCAGTCTCTGATTCTGTTCCTCTGAGGTCGCTCGCCTGTCCTCTGAGTAGAAGTCCCGAACAGCCAGTGAGCAAATGTAGACAGGACAGATCACATGGATGGTATCAGAGGGAATTGAGCAGGCAGAGAGCATCCCTGGAATGATGCCGAGTAAGTTCACAGAGATAGTATCAGAGTGAGGGAATCTATAGTTCAGTTGGATAGCTGGCTAGTTGTGAAGCAGATAGCGTGAGTTCAATTCCTGCACCGGCTGATGTGATCTATGAAATCAACGCCTTCTCAGCCTTGCCCCTCGCATGAGGTGCTGTGACTCAAAGGTAGAATCACCACAAGTCACCTATCTCACAAAAGGGCAAAGCAGCCTATAGTCCTCTGAGACTTTCATCTCTTTTGATCTGAGGAAGTAGGGCAGCAAGATAGATTCCCTGGAATGAGCAGGGGGATGGAGTCAGACGGGAGGGAGCAGGGCCACAGGATCCCCCAAGCGATGTTCTTCCAGTTCAGGGAGATGGTATCAGAGGGACTGGAGCAGGGAGAGAGGATCCCTGGAGTGATGCTCAGGGAGTTCAGGAGATGGTATCAGAGGGAATGGAGCAGGGAAAGAGGATCCCTGGGGTGATGGTCAGTGAGTTCAGGGTGATGGTATCAGAGGGAATGGAGTAGGGAGAAAGGATTCCCTAGTGAATTTGGGCAGATGATAAGTGTGAAGGGCACATTTGGGGAGATGGCTTGATAGTGCCCAATGAATTCTGAGGGATTTCGTCAGGTGAGGCAGAAGTGTAATTATTCAATGGGAAGCAAGAGAGCTGGGACTAATGCACGTAACAGAAAATTTGGAGGTTGTCAGTTGGGGCGTGCATGACTGGAAAGCGTTTTTGTAGAATCATAGAATGTGCAGCGCAGAAGGACACCATTCGGTCCAGCGAGTTTCGACTGGCCCTCAGAAAATACACCCCACTTAAGCCCATGCCTCCACCCTATCCTCCCAACTCAGTAACTCCACCTCACCTTTTTGACACTAAGGGACAATTTGGCCTGGCCTATCCAACTAACTTGCACATCTTTGCACTGTGGTGGGAAATCGGAGGACCAGGAAGAAACTCACGCAGAAAGTGCAAACTCCACGCAGTCACCCGAGGCTGGCATTAAACCCGGGTCCCAGGCACTGTGAGACTGCAGTGCTAACCACTGTGCCACCGTGCCGACCTGATTCCTCTGTTACTTTGGGAATATTTGATGGGACATCGTAGATGAAAGATTGTAGCTGTGCGGACATATGTATGCATGTGGGTGTAGGTGTGAGTATGTGTGCGTGTGTGTACATGCGTATGCATGCGGTCGTATGTGCCCGCGCGCGTTTGTCTATGCGCCTGTGGGTGTGTGTGTGTGTGTGTTTATCTGTGCGCGTGCGGCCGTGTGCGTGTGTGCGCGTGTGCGCAAGTGTCCGTGCGCACGCACCTGTGTGCGTGCGCATGCGGATGGGCGTGTGCTCAACATGATAGTGTGGAACGTCAATTTGTGTGCTTAACTGAAATTGAATGCGGTAATTTCTATGATCCCGGATCCATGCTCTGGGAATCGCTCGCAGAATTTGTGATACCTGACATGTGAACGTTCGACTTAATTCCTATGGCGTGCCTACCTTGGGAATATTTGATGGGACAGAGTCGATTCAGCTTTATCCTCCAATATATTGCATGTATCAGGCAGAGATGCAGGCCAACCCTACGCTCCAATGGCGCTTATACGTGACTTTGACAGACCGTTAACTGAGAAAAGTTCCATTTCGCTGTGCAGTCATTGTGCTTCGGCGACCTGTATAAAAAGCAGTTGCTACTGATAAGATCCTGGATGGCGCAAAGACTCACTCACTGAAAGGTCTTGCTTTCGATTGAAACCAAAGAGGTCAGGTGAAACATTGTTGTCAGTTGAAGGGAGGAAGCGGAGGGAACCTATGGTGCGACATGGAAGCTAGAACGTTTCTCAGTTTGTAATTCAATATTTATTCTCAATTACAGAGACAATTTAACATAATTATTTCATTTAAAGTTGACACCCAGTGAATAAACCAACTAAGCGTCACATTGAGAACAGAACACAAACGGTCGAAACTGACAACTGACTAAAACTGTAACAAATCAAAGAGAGAAAACGGGACTTCGATTTAAAAGGCAATGAACATTTATCAATAAGAAATCACTTCTAACTTAAATAGAAAATTCAAACAACGGTGTAATCCAAGTTACAATTACATTATCGCTACGATAATCTCATTCAATTTCAACAGAACAAAACGGAAATCCAGTTTATATTGCTATCACAGTTTCAGATTCTGATCCTTTCATTGAAACGAATTTAATTTTGAGCATCAATATGGTAATGCATATTATTTTTCATGGCAGAATACATAGGTACACAGTGGGAGAAAATCCACACGTTGTCTCAAATTCAATGCATCACTCGACCTACAAATGAGGAATAAAACATTGAAGTAAACATTTCCCAGGGGTGAGGCTTTTGTCTAAAGGATTTTGTCAGTTAGGACTTTTGGATATTTTTCAAACCGATCCAAGCTGTTTATAATGTGGATGGATTGAATCTTCTAACATTCACCAGAGTGACGGCAGCGTTGTAAAACATGTTGAAGATGAACAGGAAGTTGAATGTCTATACAGTTGTCTGGATGTTGCTGTGATCATCGTCATTGCTTTCAATCCAGTTGTGTCCAGTGGAATCTGTGAGATTAGCGGGAGATACCATTAGCTCATTTCTCACTGCTGGATATTATATTGTTTATTCTGTTTTATTTTCGGACTCACGATATTTTGTTCAATAGTGTAATTTTTCAAAATGTGTTATTAACTTGCTCATTTAATGCAATTTTCAATATGTATCATTGTTAAGTTGATCACTCTTAGAAATATATCTCTGACTAATTGTTCATCCGTATTGCTTGTGTGTTCTGTGTTCGAAAATATTTGTTTTTCTTCAGTGTCAGATGCTCATTTTGTCTGGTTTCATTTTGCACCAATTGTCAGTAAGTAATATTATGAGTACAAAACGAATGAAGTTATCTGATCTGAGATAACTACATTAGGCGTGGAATTTTAAATAATGATTGGAGATCTAATTGAAACACAAAATAATCCGAATATGTTTGACAAGGCAGACACTCTGATTGATAAAGGAGATGCATCAAGAATGTGCAAGTTATATGTTTACACTGGTCGGAGAATGCACAGCAATGGGGGCACAGTCTTTGGATAAGGAGTCGATTGTTTAGCACTCAGATGAGTGGAAAATTCTTCACTTAGAGTTATGAAACTTTGGAATGCTCTGCCTCAGAAGTTTTTCTATGTCCCATAGAATACAATTCCTACTGTTCAGAAGAAAGCTAATCGGCCCATCGAATTTCCACTGAGCCTCTGAAAGAGCAACCGACCCTACCCTATCCACATAACCGCTGAACCCCACGCAACCTGCAGATATTTTGACACGAAGATGCAATTTATCATGGCCAATCCACCTAACTTGCACATCTTTGGACTGCGGGAACAAATTTGAGCACGGGGAGGAAACCCACACAGATTCAGGGAGAAAGTGCCAACTCCAAACAGATGGTCACCCGAGGTTGGAATTGAACACGATCCTTGGCGCTGCAAGGCAGCATTGCTAATCACCGTGCCAACGTGATTGGCCCAACGGTGAATATATTGAAGGCTGGGGTAGGTATATTGTTGGTTCTCAGAGGATCAAAGGACATGAGGAGTGGGTCGGACATTGGGGGAAGACCCAATGCCAGACATGATCCCATCAGATATGGAAGCAGTGTCAGGCCCATAGACTGGTTCTGATAGTATTTGTTATGCTCTTTTGATCTACAATTGTGATTTTGGAGATAGTTCAGACTGCTACTAACAGAGTTATTGTCCATGATGACTGGTAATACATCGGACGAATTAAAAAAATATATATTTGTGTCAGGCAAGTCGTTCATTTATCGGTTTCTAAAGGAGAACATGGTTCCAGTCTTTGAAAGAGCAATAACTATTAGTGTCAGATTTTACATGTGCGTTAAAAATGCATCTTAATTTAAATTTCTCCTGTAGCCTGGCGGCTTTGTTTGGTCTTCAGTGTTTGCACATGTGTGCATGAGTACATCTTGCTCTGATTTACTCGTCTTTTGTGTGTCCATGAGTGAGAATGTGTTACGTTCCAGAGTGTATATATAAATACACGATAAATATACAGATTTAATCTTTTAATATTGTGGTCACACAACAGTATTAAGAATATCAAATGTAAATGGAATTACCTTTCTCCTCCCTCTGGTGGAAGAATGAGTATAATGTGTTATCAATTACCCCTTCTCCTCTCTCTGATGGAAGAATGAGTATAATTGATTATCAATTATCCTTCTAAGGCAGCACGGTAGCATTGTGGATAGCACAATCGCTTCACAGCTCCAGCGTCCCAGGTTCGATTCCAGCTTGGGTCACTGTCTGTGCGGAGTCTGCACATCCTCCCCGTGTATGCGTGGGTTTCCTCCGGGTGCTCCGGTTTCCTCCCACAGTCCAAAGATGTGCGGGTTAGGTGGATTGGCCATGATAAATTGCCCTTAGTGTCCAAAATTGCCCTTTGTGTTGGGTGGGGTTACTGAGTTATAAGGATAGGGTGGAGATGTTGACCTTGGGTAGGGTGCTCTTTCCAAGAGCCAGTGCAGACTCGATGGGCCGAATGGCCTCCTTCTGCACTGTAAATTCTATGTCTATGTCTATGTCCTCTCTCTGATGGAAGAATTAGTTTAAGGGTTATCAATTATTCTTCTCCTTTCTGATGGAAGAATGACAATTATGGGTTATCAATTACCCTTCTCCTCTCTCTGATGGAAGGATGAGTATAACGGATAATCAATTACCCCTTCTCGTCTCTTTGATGGAAGAATGAGTATAATGGGTTATCAATTACCCCTTCTCCTCTCTCTGATGGAAGGATGAGTATAACGGATAATCAATTACCCCTTCTCCTCTCTCTGATGGAAGGATGAGTAGAACGGATAATCAATTACCCCTTCTCCTCTCTCTGATGGAAGGATGAGTATAACGGATAATCAATTACCCCTTCTCCTCTCTCTGATGGAAGGATGAGTATAACGGATAATCAATTACCCCTTCTCCTCTCTCTGATGCAAGCATGAGTATAACGGATAATCAATTACCCCTTCTCCTCTCTCTGATGGAAGGATGAGTATAACGGATAATCAATTACCCCTTCTCCTCTCTATGATGGAAGAAATAGCATCATGGGTTATCAATTACCGTTTTTCTTCTGTCCAATGGAAGAATGAGTATAATGGACAATCAATTACCCCTTCTCCTCTCTCTGATGGAAGGATGAGTACAATGGCTTATCAATTACGGGTTCTCCTCTCTCTGATGTAAGAAGGAGTATAATGGGTTATCTATTACCCCTTCTCCTCTCTCTGATGGAAGGATGAGTATAATGGACAATCAATTACCCCTTCTCCTCTCTCTGATGGAAGGATGAGGATAACGGGATATCAATTACCCTTTCTCCTCCCACTGGTGGGAGAATGAGTATAACCAGATTATCAATTACCCTTCTCCTCTCTCTGATGGAAGAATGAGTGTAATGGGATATCAATTACCCTTCTCGTCTCTCTGATGCAAGAATGTGTATAATTGATTATCAATTACCCTTCTCCTTTCTCTGATGCAAGAATGAGTATAATGGGTTATCAAGTACCTATTCTCCTCCCTCTGGCGGAGGAATTAACATAATGGGTTAGCAATAAATCTTTCTCCTCCCTTTAATGAAACAATGAGTACAATGGACTAAAAATTAGTCTTTATCTTCTCTCTGGCGGAAGAATGAATTGAAGGCCATCAGACCATAAGACACAGGAGCAGAATTACGTCACTCGCCCCCCTGAGTCTGCTCCCCTGTTCAATAATGTCCGATATTATTCTCGTCCCCATTCCCCTGCCTTCTCTCCATAACCCATGATCCCCTTATTAATCTCCCCTTAAGAACCCATCTATCTCTGTATTAAAGACACTCCATGATTTGGCCTCCACAGCCTTCTGCGGCAATGAGTTCTACAAATTCACTACCCTCTGGCTGAAGAAATTCCTCCTCATCTCTGTTTTAAAGGATGGTCCTTTCAGTCTGAGACTGTGTCTGGTGCTAGTTTTTCCTAAAGTGGAAATACCCTCTCCACGTCCACACTATCCAGGCCTCGCAGTATCCTGTAAGTTCAACCCCGCCCCCACCACTCATCTCATCCTTCTAAACTCCAACGAGTCCAGTCCCAGATTCCCCAACCGTTACCGTTCTTCATACGACAAGCCGTTCATTCTAGGGAACATTCTTGTGAACCTCATCTGGACCCTTTCCAAGGCCAGCACATTGTTGCTTAGATACGAGCCACAAAACATTTCACAATACTCCAAATTGGGTCTGACCAGAGCCTTATACAGCCTCAACAGTACATCCCTGCCCTTGTATTCTCGCCTCTCGACATGAATGCCAACATTGCATTTTCCTTCTCAACTTCCGACTGAACCTGCATGTGAACCTTAGGAATCGTGAACAAGAACTCCCAAATCCCTTTGTACATCTGATTTCCTGGCATTTGCCCATTTAGAATGTGGTTTATACCTCCATTCCTCCTTCCAAAGTGCATAACCTCACACTTTTCCACATTGTATTCCATCTGCCACTGCATTGCCCACTCTCCAACCTGTCAAAGTATTTCTGCAGCCAACCCCTCCCCGCTTCCTCAATACTACCTGTCCCCCCACAGATCATTGTAGCATCTGAAAACTTCGCAGTAGTGCCTTTACTTCCTTCTTGCAGATCATTAATGTATGTTGAGAAATGTTGGGATCGCAGCAACGAAACCTGAGGCACACCAGTAGTCACCGACAGTCATCCTAAAAAAGACTCCTTTATTCCCGCTCTCTGCCTTCTGCCAGTCAGTCAATCCTCTATCCATGCCAGGATCTTACCCTTAACACCATAAGCTCTTAACTTATTTAACAGTCTCCGATGCGACATCTTGCCAAAGGCCTTCTGAAAATCTAAATAAGCCACGTCCTTTGGTTCTCCGTTGTCTAACTTCCTTGTTACCTCCTCAAAGAACTCTAACAGATTTGTCAGACATGACCTCCCTTTGACAAAGCCGTGTTGACACAGTCCTATTTTATCATGCACTTTCAAGTACTCAGAGATCTCATCTTTAATAATGGACACTAAAATCTTACCAATGACCGCAGTCAGGCTAACCAGCCTATGATAGTCTGTCTTCTCCTTCCCTCCCTTTTTCAACAGCAGCGTTACTTTAGCCACTTCCAGTCCTCTACGACCCTTCCTGTCTCGACCGATTCCTGAAAGATCACCACCAATGCCTCCACAATCTCCTCAGCTATCTTTTTTAGAAGCCGGGATGTAGTCCATCCGGTCCAGGTGATTTGTCCACGTTCATACCTTTCCGTGCCCCCAGAACCTTCTCCTTAGTGAAGGCCATGCACTCACATCTGCCCCTGATTCTCTTGGAGCTCTGGCATCCCACTGTTGTCTTCCACCGTGAAGACTGATGCAAAGTAACTATTCAATTCTTCTGCCATTTCTTTGTTTGCTATTAATACTTCTGCAGCCACATTTTCCAGTCGTGTAATGTTTATTTTTGCCTCTCTCTTACGTTTCGTATATTGAAACAACTCTTCCTATTATTTTTTATATTACTAGCGAGCTTGAACTCCTATTTCATCTTCTCTCCCCTTATTGCTTTTGTAGTTGTCTTCTGCTCACTTTAAAGGCTTCCCAATCCTCAGCTTCCCACTAATCCACGCCACTTTGTACGCTATTTCTGTTTTCTTTTATGCTGTCCTTGACTTCCCTCGTCAACCATGGATACCTTAGGGCAGCACGGTGGCCTAGTGGTTAGCACAACCGCCTCACGGCGTTGAGGTCCCAGGTTCGATCCCGGCTCTGGGTCACTGTCCATGTGGAGTTTGCACATTCTCCCCGTGTCTGCGTGGGTTTCGCCCCACAATCCAAAAAAATGTGCAGAGTAGGTGGATTGGCCACGCTAAATTGCCCCTTAATTGGAAAAAATAATTGGGTAATCTAAATTTAAAAAAAAAACCCATGGATACCTTGTCCTCCCCTTAGCATGTTTCCTCCTCAGTTGAATGAATTTCTGTTGTGCCTCCCGAATAACCCCCCACAAACCCTACCATTGCTGTTCTAATGTCTTTGCTGTGAGGCTCCTTTTCCAATAAACTCTCGCCAGCTCATCCCTCATGTCTTTGCAGTTACCGTTATTTAATTAAATAGAGTTACACCTGATTCAAGCTTCTCCCTCTCAAACTGCAGGGTAAATTTCATTATATTGTGCTCACTGCTCCCTAAGTGCTCCTTAACCTTTCGTTCCCTAATTACGCCCACCTTATTACACACCACCAAACCCAGAATTGCCTGTTCCCTAGTCAGCTCTGTCACAAGCTGCTCCAAAAAAAACATCTCTTAGACAATCCACAAATTCCTTTTCTTGGGATACACTATCAACCCGATTTTCCCAGTCCACCTGCATATTGACGTCGCCCATGATTATTGTAATATTGCCTTTCTTACATGCCTTTTCTATCTCCTGATTTATTTTCTGCCCTACATAATGGCTACTGCTCGGGGGCCTGTACATAACTCCCTTTTTACCTTTGCGATTCCTCAACTCGACCCACAGAGATAATGGGTAATCAATTGCTCTTTTCCCTCTCTCTGGCGGAAGAATGAGTACAATGGACTAAACAATTTTATTTCTCCATTCTCTGGCGGCAGGATTGGTGCAACGGCTTAGCAATTGTCATTTTCCTATCCCTCTCTGGTGGGAGAGTGTGGGCCTGGGACCACTCCGTGTTCACAAATCTCATTTTAACTCCATCTGCTTGTGAGGTTCATGTAGAATAGGTTAAACCTGTTCTTCCTCATATTTGCTGTGGAGGATGATAGGCCCAGTTCCTATTGCTATGTCGCGCTCACTTCAGTTCTCGGTGCGCGACGTTGCAACTTAAAATTGTATAAAATCTTGATGAGATTGAGAAAACGAGAAACAAGATATTTTTTATTTAAAAGCGATGTATTTATTTGTCGGGAACTGACATTTTCCAGGAAAGGTGCTGAACTTAATCAGTGGATCACGGAATAAATAAATATACATTTCCATTGATACAGCAGTATGCATGACATCAGGACTTCAAAAAGCCTAGAGAAACTTCCTTAATCTAAGAAACGTGACAGCCAACTTGTACATGTCAAGCTCCCACAAATAACAAGGTGGTAATAGTCAGGTTAGCTGTTTCACTGATATAAGTTGGGGGACTGGGGGACGGGGGGAGGGGGGGGGGAGAGGGCGCCAATGGAAAATTATATATTTCAGAAAACCTGTACATCTGTTATCGAAGTTGACATTTCCCCTCATCAGTCAGAGAGAAATAAATTCAAGTTCACATTTCAGGAGGTCGCTTCATTTAACTCCACTGTTGACATGAAGGTGGGTTGGGCCCAATTCAATTTGATGCAGAATCTATGAACCAGTACGAAGCGCCTGCGCTTATGTTGTAGGTGTTTTCCTTCTTCTGATTTTACGCTGTCTTTCATCTGTTTGACATTTATATTTATCCTTATTCAGGCCACTGAGGCAATGGAGTCAGTGTTTCAAGATCCACCGAGGATCAAATTGAGTTCCGGAGATAGTGTGACATAAAACTGCAATTATTCGACATCACATCCTTAACCAACCTCTATTTTTCTTAGTAAATTCAGCACCCAGACAGAAGACCTCAAAATCTACTGAAAATAAAAACGTTCTGAAAAAAATACAACTGCCTCTGGGAAGTGGAGGTTATATGCTACATTGGATAAAGTCACAAGAATTGACCCTTTAAGTGTTGTGAGAAGACTTACAACACGAAGTTAAAGTCCAACAGGTTTGTTTCGAATTAAGAGCTTTAGGATTGCAGCTCCTTGATCAGAAGGAGCTGTTCTCCTAAAGCTAGTGATTCGTAACAAATCTGTTAGACTTTAACCTGGTGTTATAAGACATCTTATTGTGCCCACCCCAATCCAACGCTGGCATCTCCACCTCATGGCTAACTTCAAGTGTTCACGAAGCATAATTGTCTGACAACGCAGAGTATTGTGCTGTGCTGAGACACACAACGTTAACAAGGCACGGGAGACTAAAAGACACGTCCACTGTCCCTGGTTCCTTCACGTGCAAGAAGTGTGTTCAGTTGCAGCTCTTGTTAGACCGCTTGACGGCTCTGGAGCTGCGGATGGACTCACTTTGGAGCATCCGCGATGCTGAGGAGGTCGTGGATAGCACATTTAGTGAGTTGGTCACACCGCAGGTGAAGGTTACTGAGGGAGATAGAAAATGGGTGACCAAAAGAAAGAGCACGAGTAGGAAGGCAGTGCAGGTGTCCCCTGCGGTCATCTCCCTGCAAAACAGATATACCGCTTTGGATACTGTTGAGGGAGATGGCTCACCAGGGGAAGGCAGCAGCAGCCAGGTTCATGGCACCGTGGCTGGCTCTGCTGCACAGCAGGGCAGGAAGAAAAATGGCAGGGCTATAGTGATAGGGGACTCGATCGTAAGGGGAATAGACAGGCGGTTCTGTGGACGCAATCGAGTCTCCAGGATGGTATGTTGCCTCCCTGGTGCAAGGGTCAAGAATGTCTCGGAGCGGCTGCAGGACATTCTGGGGGGGGGGGGGGGGGGGGGGGGAGGGTGAACAGCCAGCTGTCGTGGTGCACATAGGCACCAACGATATAGGTAAAAAACGGGATGAGGTCCAACAAGCGGAATTCAGGGAGTTAGGAGTTAAACTAAAAAGTAGGACCTCAAAGGTAGTAATCTCAGGATTGCTACCAGTGCCACGAGCTAGTCAGAGTAGGAATGTCAGGATAGATAGGATGAATGCGTGGCTCGAGAGATGGTGCAAGAGGGAGGGATTCAAATTCCTGGGGCATTTGGACCGGTTCTGGGGGAGGTGGGACCAGTACAAACCGGACGGTCTGCACCTGGGCAGGACTGGAACCGATGTCCTAGGGGGGGTGTTTTCTAGAGCTGTTGGGGAGGGTTTAAACTAATGTGGCAGGGGAATGGGAACCGATGCAGGAAGTTGGAAAGTAGTAAAACAGGGACAGAAGCAAAAGGAAGTAAGGGGAAAAGTGCAAGGCAGAGAAGACATAGTCAGAAATCTAAAAGGGCGACAGTACAAGGTATAGTGACTGAGGGGAGCACAGTGAATAGGTCCAGTAATAACAAAAGGAATAAAACTGGAGATGTTAAGATTCAAAACAGAGGTAAAAAAACCAAAATAAGTGTACTTTACCTTAATGCTCGTAGTATTCGGAATAAAGTAAATGAGTTGATGGCACAAATCATCGTAAATGACTATGATTTAGTGGCCATTACTGAAACATGGTTAAAGGATGGTCACGACTGGGAGTTAAATATCCGAGGGTATCAAACAATTCGGAAGGACAGAGTGGATGGTAAGGGAGGTGGTGTTGCTCTGTTATTTAAGGATGACATCCGGGCAATAGTAAGGGATGACATCGGTGCTATGGAGGATAAGGTTGAATCCATTTGGGTGGAAATCAGGAATAGTAAGGCAAAAAAGTCACTGATAGGAGTAGTCTATAGGCCACCAAGTAGTAATGTTATGGTGGGGCAGGCAATAAACAAAGAAATAACTGATGCATGTAGAAATGGTACAGCAGTTATCATGGGGGATTTTAATCTACATGTCGATTGGTTTAACCAGGTCGGTCAAGGCAACCTTGAGGAGGAGCTTTATAGAATGTATCCGCGATAGTTTCCTAGAACAGTATGTAATGGAACCTACGAGGGAACAAGCGGTCCTAGATCTTGTCCTGTGTAATGAGACAGGATTGATTCATGATCTCATAGTTAGGGATCCTCTCGGAAGGAGCGATCACAATATGGTGGAATTTAAAATACAGATGGAGGGTGAGAAAGTAAAATCAAATACTAGTGTTTTGTGTTTAAACAAAGGAGATTACAAGGGGATGAGAGAAGAACTAGCTAAGGTAGACTGGGAGCAAATACTTTATGGTGGAACAGTTGAGGAACAGTGGAGAACCTTCCAAGCGATTTTTCACAGTGCTCAGCAAAGGTTTATACCAATAAAAAGGAAGGACGGAAGAAAGAGGGAAAATCAACCGTGGATATCTAAGGAAATAAGGGAGAGTATCAAATTGAAGGAAAAAGCATATAAAGTGGCAAAGATTGCTGGGAGATTAGAGGACTGGGAAATCTTTAGGGGGCAACAGAAAGCTACTAAAAAAGCTATAAAGAAGAGTAAGATAGAGTATGAGAGTAAACTTGCTCAGAATATAAAAACAGTCAGTAAACGTTTTTACAAATATATAAGACAAAAAAGAGTGGCTAAGGTAAATATTGGTCCTTTAGAGGATGAGAAGGGAGTTTTAATAATGGGAGATGAGGAAATGGCTGAGGAACTGAACAGGTTTTTTGGGTCGGTCTTCACAGTGGAAGACACAAATAACATGCCAGCGACTGATAGAAATGAGGCTATGACAGGTGAGGACGTTGAGAGGATTGTTATCACTAAGGAGGGAGTGATGGGCAAGCTAATGGGCTAAAGGTAGACAAGTCTCCTGGCCCTGATGGAATGCATCCCAGAGTGCTAAAAGAGATGGCTAGGGAAATTGCAGATGCACTAGTGATAATTTACCGAAATTCACTAGACTCTGGGGTGGTCCCGGTGGATTGGAAATTAGCAAACGTGACGCCACTGTTTAAAAAAGGAGGTAGGCAGAAAGCAGGAAATTATAGGCCAGTGAGCTTAACTTCGGTAGTAGGGAAGATGCTGGAATCTATCATCAAGGAAGAAATTGCGAGGCATCTGGATAGAAATTGTCCCATTGGGAGACACAGCATGGGTTTGTAAAAGGCAGGTCATGCCTAACTAATTTAGTGGAATTTTTTGAGGACATTACCAGTGCAGTAGATAACGGGGAGCCGATGGATGTGGTATATCTGAATTTCCAGAAAGCGTTTGACAAGATGCCACACAAAAGGTTGCTGCATAAGATAAAGATGCATGGCATTAAGGGTAAAGTAGTAGCATGGATAGAGGATTGGTTAATTAATAGAAAGCAAAGAGTTGGGATAAATGGGTGTTTCTCTGGTTGGCAATTAGTAGCTAGTGGTGTCCCTCAGGGATCCGTGTTGGGCCCACAATTGTTCACAATTTACATTGATGATTTGGAGTTGGGGACCAAGGGCAATGTGTCCAAGTTTGCAGATGACACTAAGATGAGTGGTAAAGCGAAAAGTGCAGAGGATACTGGAAGTCTGCAGAGGGATTTGGATAGGTTAAGTGAATGGGCTCGGGTCTGGCAGATGGAATACAATGTTAACAAATGTGAGGTTATCCATTTTGGTAGGAATAACAGCAAACGGGATTATTATTTAAACGATAAAATATTAAAGCATGCCGCTGTTCAGAGAGACTTGGGTGTGCTAGTGCATGAGTCACAGAAGGTTGGTTTACAAGTGCAACAGGTGACTAAAAAGGCAAATGGAATTTTGTCCTTCATTGCTAGAGGGATGGAGTTTAAGACTAGGGAGGTAATGTTGCAATTGTATAAGGTGTTGGTGCGGCCACACCTGGAGTATTGTGTTCAGTTTTGGTCTCCTTACTTGAGAAAGGACGTACTGGCGCTGGAGGGTGTGCAGAGGAGATTCACTAGGTTAATCCCAGAGCTGAAGGGGTTGGATTATGAGGAGAGGTTGAGTAGACTGGGACTGTACTCGTTGGAATTTAGAAGGATGAGGGGGGATCTTATAGAAACATTTAAAATTATGAAGGGAATAGATAGGATAGATGCGGGCAGGTTGTTTCCACTGGCAGGTGACAGCAGAACTAGGGGGCATAGCCTCAAAATAAGGGGAAGTAGATTTAGGACTGAGTTTAGGAGGAACTTCTTCACCCAAAGGGTTGTGAATCTATTGAATTTCTTGCCCAGTGAAGCAGTTGAGGCTCCTTCATTACATGTTTTTAAGGTAAAGATAGATAGTTTTTTGAAGAATAAAGGGATTAAGGGTTATGGTGTTCGGGCCGGAAAGTGGAGCTGAGTCCACAAAAGATCAGCCATGATCTCATTGAATGGTGGAGCAGGCTCGAGGGGCCAGATGGCCTATTCCTGCTCCTAGTTCTTATGTTCTTATGTTCTTATGTACCCTGTATTTCCAATAAGTCATCCTGACTCCACACAATACGTAATAGTTTGTAACCACCTAGTTATGTGATTTACATTCTAGTAACTACATTCAACAGTTATGTAATTTATTTTTCGTTCAGTATCTCGTCAGTTAGTCTTTCTCCACCTGTTCAGACACTTTCTGCTCATCCCTGTCTGTGAGACTTACCGCATGGCTATCTGTACCTGTGTCTGATTTTCCAACACTCTGCTTTGATCTCTTCCTCCCGGCGCATTACAGTCGGCCTCATCTCCCCTCGACATCCAGTAGCATTGTTTCCAATTGCTGAAACCCTGTGTATTATCATCCTCCTGGTTAGCATTGAACACAAACTGAGGTGGATTATTTGTCTGTTTTCCTTCCCTTTCTGTTGGTGTGTATGTTTGCGTGTGCGTCTCTCCCTCTTTCTCTCTCCTGGATTTTCACCACCCTGACCACCTGTGACTCCACCTTTAAGGACCTATGAACCTGTGATCCTAGATTTCTTTGTTCTATACCTCTCCCAACTCCCTTCCACTAAGTGAGTAGGTCCTGCCCCGATTCGATCTACCTTACATTCAACTAAATTAAACTTCATCTGTCATTCATCGGCCCAGCGGCCAGTTGATCAAGGTCCGGTTGCAATCCGAGATAACCTTCTTCCTTGGTTTTGTGTAGTCTGCAGTCTCGCCCCAGTTTTTCTGTTTTTCCGTTCAGACCAGTAATTTGGACAATCTCATTTTATCCCGCATTTGTCTTACGGACAAATGTCAAGGTAACCTTGATTTTGGTGAGAAACAATGGTGTTCCCCAAAGTTCAGTCCTGTTTTGTATTATTCAAATTCCATGTTATGTATTGATTGAGATTTCCAAATTTGCAGATGCTGCTAACGTTGCTGCTCATAGCTTTGATAAACAGCCATCCCGACTCGAAATGTTCGCTCCTTTCTCTCTACAGAGACATTGTCAGACCTGCTGAGGTTGTCCAGGTATTTTGTGATTGAAATCTGAACTCAAATCAGATGTGTTTTATGGACATAATGTGTGTGAGAGTTTAGAAGAATAAGAGGCGAGTTGACTTAAATGTTGAAGATCATGAGGGCTTTGATATTGTTGGTTTCTTCATGTAGGCATTGTATTGGATTAGTTTATTGTCACGTGTACAGAGGAACAGTGAAAAGTATTTTACTGCGTGCAGCTCAAAGAAATCATTTAATACATGAAAAGAAAATACGTAATAGGGAAACACAAGGAACACAATGTAAAAACATAAACACAGGCATCGGGTGAAGCATACAAGCGTGCAGAACTAATTGATGTGCGAAATGATTTCTCACAGGTAGCAGCACCTTCGCTTAAACTAGCTCAATGATTCATTAAGGGTAAATCGTCAAACAATATTTTCTACTTATTTATTTTAATTTTTCACTTATAACCTCTAATGAATGAAAATCTACCAGGACACTCAATACTATCTTTTTGTATAAGGAGGAGGCAGCATGGAGAGAGACCGGCTGAAGATTCCCTGGAATGGGTCGAAAGTCTCTAGAGATTCAGAGCATGGGAAGCCATCTAATTGGAATGTTTCACCTCTTGGAAACTAACAGCATTTTTATTGAGAAGCTGTTTCTCCGTCTAAATAGTGTTAAACAAAAGATTAGATGTTCAGGAGAAGGAATTGAGGCTGGAATTATGAACATTAGCTGCATTCATACAGTTACAACATTTGGATTTTTCGATTTCATTTGGCTGTGTTTATACCGTCATTCGGCATATTCAAGGTTGATATTGATGGATTTTGAGGTACTGTGTGATTTAAAGAATAAAGGGACAGAGCAGAATCGTGGATTTAATCTGGAACCTCGATCCCGATCATACTAAATGGCAACGCAGAATCTCTTACTTCTCATGTTCCAAAGGGAAAACTTCGAAAGAAGGATTGCGACAGAATTGAAAGGACTGGTCACACAAACCTGATAATTAGGACCCAGCTGTCTATTCTACATCTGATTCAATTTTCTTCACTTGACAAGTCATTGGACAGAAGGTTTTTAATGGCTCCTTTCACATGGCTGCCGAAGATCAATTTCACCCCATTTGTCAAGAACAGAAGTCCTGGGACTACAAGATATATTTTGATTTGTACTTTAAACAAAAGGCTTTCCTACTTGACTAACTTTACCATGAGATTTCCAAGATATTTTACCGCATTCCTCAACTCCTGTCTAAATTGTCTCTGCGTCACTGCATAAATGCACGTGTTAGTGCAACAGCTCAGCAGCTGAAGCATATTTCCACTTTCTCGGCGAATGAATCTGGGGTCATTAAAATTGGATCCTCCGAAATAAGATTCATTTGTAATTTTCACGTACAGGAAATCGACAACGTGCGTCGTCCACAACAGAACAAAGCTTCCCGAGATGGCGAAGAGTAAGACAACAGACTTCCCCCTGTTCAGCATCTCTGGATCACTCTGATTCTCTCCACTGCTGTTAGTCCGGAGTCTCCGGCGGGATCTACTGGCCGTCAGGATTTGCCTGACGGTCAGAGCATTGAGCAGCAAAATCAGGAGGAAGGGCAGACCTGGATTTAACACACGTGCAAACCAGTCATAGGCTGTCCATGCAAGTGAGGTGTAGAAGCTTAGTTTTACATTACAAAACCACGGCACATTGTTCATTACATAGAGTGGTTCATACATAAAGTACCAAGGAACGCTTTTTAAACAGCTCAAAAAACAAACGGTTCCTATCACCACAGCTGCTGTTTTCTCGGTGCAATACGTTGTCTGCAGTTTCTGGCAACAAATAACGATCAAAGGTGAAAGCGACGGTTAACCAGACAGAACTCTCGGTGGCCGCATAGATTATCACGGTGCTCAGAGTGCATGCTGGAGTCAATGACATAAAGCTAACTGGAAAATAGATGCCAATAATCAGATTGAATATCACAGCGGTAACAACGACTAGGAGATCAGTCACTGCCATAGACACCAGATACCGAGTGATGCATTTGGAGAGACCACACCTTCCCCTGGAGAGGACCACAATCGCCACCAAGTTAACTGAGAGACAAAACAGAATTAAAATTGTAAAGTTATTATTAAACATATTCCAACCATGCACACGGCCTAATTGTGATTTTTTCCCCCCAGTTAATCTTCGTTATATGGACACCTGATACAGTTGTTCTTGGATTTTCAATGTCAATTCTGTTTCATAAACAGCTGCACTGGCATCTTAAACGCATGTAGTACCCTTTAAATCAAACGTTTTCCCAAGTCGCTTCAGAAATGATTGATACAACAAATTTTGACACCTCACCACATGAGAGGACATTGTGTCAGATGTCAAATACCTGGACAATTAGGTAAGTTTAAGGAAAGCATTGAAGAAGCAGATTGAGGCAAAAAGGCAATGCGATTCAAGGCGTGCATTTCATAGCTAAGGACTTAATGGTGAAAGATCTGAGGGTCACATTAAATATTTCGCATTCAAATTTTGGATCACATATCAGGTAAACGGGACTAGCCTGTTAACACCGGTGACATATTAGTTGCATTTGTATTTTAAAAATGTAAAATGAGATGAGTGCTACACGGTGGAACAAGGGCCGCACGGTAGCACAATGGTTCGCACTTCTGCCTCACAGATCCAGGGTCCTAGGTTCAATTCCGGCCCCGGGTGACTCTCTGTCTGAAGTTTACATGTTCTCCCCGTGTGTGCGTGGGTTTCCTCCGGGTGCTCGCTTTTCTCCCACAGTACAAAGATGTGCAGGTTAGGTGGATTGGTCAAAATTGCCTCTGAGTGTCCAAAAATGTTAGGTGGGGTTACTGGGTTACGGGGATCGGTTAACGGCGTGGGCTTAAGTAGGTAGCTCTTGCCATGAGCCGGTGCAGACTCGATGGGCAAATGGCTGTAAATGCACTGTAAATTCTATTTTTAAAAAATCTATCAGGAAATATTTTAAATAAATCAGATGCGTCAGTTTAATACAACTGAAGAAACATCCAATGGTTTGCGTCTTAGAAACCGCTGGCTTGGAAGCTAGTTTGCATTCTGATGAGAAATGATGTTCTTTGTTCTATGACGGAGGCGAAACAAATTGGGTTTATATTGTCTGAAATGTCGATGAGGCCATCTCGTTGAAACAAACAACATTCTCAAAGGGCTTGACAGAATCTATGAGAGAGGTCATGCCCGAAGATTCTGGATTCATGGCGAATCACTTCACGATAAAGGAAAGGTTATTTCGGACTGAGAAGAGCACGAATTTATTCACAAAAATGGATGTGTTGTTTTAGAATTCTCTGCCAAGATGGCTCTGGGTCTTTTTATTGTTAAATATATATTCAATATCCAAGGCTTAGATGGACAGCGTATTGCTGGCTGAGACAACCAAGTTATATATGGTGCGGCAAAATGGATTTGAATCCGATTATCAGTCACGAGTTTATTGAATGGTTGACAGGCGCGACCTGCTGCGTGCTGTACTCTGCCTCTACCCTTATGTTCATGTACGCAGGTTAAAGGCTCGGAATCCGACGGTGATTACTTCACCCTGTGACCGCAACTTCCCTGCCAACCCCCCCCCCCCCCCCCACCTCCCCCCACCCCCCCTCCCCCCCACCCCTTCGACCCGCCCCAAAGCCCGTCCACCATCTACAAGGCACAAGCTAGGGATGGAATGGAATACTTGCTTGGATCAGTGCAGTTCTAATAATGGTCAATAAGCTCAAATCCATCCAGGACAAATCATTCCACTTGATTGACACCCATTCCACAAACATTAATTCCCTCCACCACCGATGCACAGTCGCAGCAGTGTGTACAATTTACAAGATTCATTGCAGGAACTCAGTGAAGTTCCCTTCGAAACCATCGACTACTACGACCTGGAAGGAGAAGAGCAGCAGATACTGCCACCTGGAGATTCTCCGAAAAGTCACTCACCATCCTGATTTGGACATATATTGTGGTACCTTCACTGTGGCTGCGTAAAAATCCTGGAACTCCCTCCCTAATAGCACAGTAGGTGTACCTACACTACATGGACTGAAGTGGCTCAAGAAGGCAGATCACCACACCACCTTCTCAAGGGAAATTGGGATGGGCAACAATAGCTCTAGCCAGCGAAGCCCACATCCTGTAAAAAATATTTTTAATAAAGTACTTTGTCATTTTTATTGATTCATTCCATTGATTTGACATCATTTATTGCATTTATTGTCCATCGATTATAACCATTGAAAGGCGGTTGGTGAGCCACGCCTTACCGACTGAGTGGTTTTACGGGTCATTTCAGAGATCTGTTAATGTTCAGTTATCTCGTTATGAGTCTGGTATCATGTTTCCGCCAATGTTGATGTTCTTCAATAAAGGACGTTATGGAGCCCGGTGGTGTTTTTGCAGCAACTGGTATTTTCACCATCATTATTAATGATAATATCAGTTAATTCCAGATTTATTTGTGATCTCAATTTAAATAAAATTCTGTATCCCGGAAGACGAGCCGTTAGGTAATTTGGACATTCTGAATTCTCCCTCTGTGTACCAGAACACAAAATTATTAGAAGTATGGACAGGGTAGATAGAAACAAGGTTTTTCCAAGTGTGGTGGTGTCAATTACAAGGTGTCACGATTTCAAGGTGAGGGGGGAAAGTTTAAGGGAGATGTGCGTGGAAAGTTTTTTTACGCAGAGGGTGGTGGGTGCCTGGAACGCTTTGCCAGCGGAGATGGTAGAGGCGGGCACGATAGCATCATTTAAGATGCATCTGGAAAGATATATGAACGGGTGGGGAACCGAGAGAAGTCGACTTTAGAAAATAGGCAACAGGTTTAGATAAAGGATCTGGATCGGCGCAGGCTGGGAGGGCCGAAGGGCCTGTTCCTGTGCTGTAATTTTCTTTGTTCTTTGTTCTTTTGAACAGACAGATTAATGAACAAAAGATTAATATTATTATTATTCGAACTCGTGTCTCTGGATCATTAACCCAGGAACATAACCACAATCTCCAATTCGCAGACTATTACATGATTCCCACTAAATATCTATGATTCGTCTGTAATATCCTTTGCTCAGTCTCATCAATGTAGATGAATGAAGTGGCTGTAGCACTAATCTAGTAATTCCTTAGCTGGACGAATGTTTCATGCATAAAACGGTTAAATTATTTTGTTTTACGCTCGCCCGGTTTTCTTCTCCTGTGATGTCAATGGGACAGAAAAGCAGATCGAGTGCAAAACTGGATGCATTACAGCATAATAGCAATTTCAATCCCCCATCATTTTAAGCGGATGAATCTTAATTTTAAGCGGAAGGGTGAAATAGCTGACAGTGAATCTGCAGCTCGTTCTGTATCCCCCCTGAAATGTAATTCACCTCAATGCAATGCTATCATAATTCAAGACAATTGTATAACATTGTAATCCATTCGGTACTGCTCGATTTACACTAACACAAACATTTAAAGTCTACCTAAAGGTTGCATTCTAAAACTACCTTCCTGTTGATCAGGTATTATTGATTTCAAAACGGTGACCAAAATATTATTAATTTTAACCAGGCAACTGACAAGTAGCCGAGCCTCGGTGCGGCAAGGAATAGTCCTAGGTTAATTGATGATTAAGGCCCGAGTGTTTAAAGATATATTTAAATGAGAAAAATCTAACCTTCCCTTGCTCAAATAAAGTTGAAAACACAGGGGAATTATTAAATCACGTTGTCATTTTACATGAATAGAAGTACCTTCATAAAACAGTGATTCTTCAAGTCAATGAGTTAGTGCAGCAGCTTACCCGGAACTCCAACGGCAGCAAGAATTGGGTAGTAAATGGCACAACGTACACCAGTTATTTGGCCGTGCATTCTGCAGTCAGTCACAGATTCTTTATGACAAGGTCAAAAAGCCCACATTTATACAGTTCGAAATCGAGAGGGAGGCAATTAGGATCCAATTTTGTTACAGTTGCTTGAACAAACATTTCAGTAGTCATTTGCACGTTCTTATTTGGAGAAGTTAGAATATTGGGAGATTTCAGGAAGACGCCAAACAATCTTCGTGTGTTGTACAGCACAGGATATCCATGAATGTTACTTGATAATACTTAGGCAAATATAAGGAACTCTTACTCTTGTGGAATGGTCATTATTATGAGTCCGCAAAGAAACATTATGGCCATGAGACAGAATGCAACTTAGCTCAGTGACATTAGAACTGGAAACAATCAGAATGACAGTGACAATCACGTGCTGTCGAGTGTGCTCACATAACAGAAGTTAGACTCACGTGCAACATATAAGCTTCGAAGAAATCAAAATTAAACCCACACAATACAAATTATCCAGCACGTACCAATGACCATCCGCGCCATACAAAATCTTCTCACAACTTGAATTTATGCAGCAGGTTTAACACCATTAAACAGCACAAAGCGGATCACGTGGCAGATGTAAAGAACATTGAGATTAAATCACGTAAGGAAATATAAGGATATGTTTCCATCTATCCGAGGCCTCTTGATTATTAAGATTGGCTGTTTCACTGCATCGACTGATACACATTATTGTTGTTTCACCCAGTCTATCCTGGGCAATTGCATT
This sequence comes from Scyliorhinus canicula, assembly GCF_902713615.1. Taxonomy (NCBI): domain Eukaryota; kingdom Metazoa; phylum Chordata; class Chondrichthyes; order Carcharhiniformes; family Scyliorhinidae; genus Scyliorhinus; species Scyliorhinus canicula. The sequence goes on along the minus strand of NW_024056007.1, from coordinate 51,245 downwards.
ACACTGTATCTCTGATGGGTTTAAGACCCGATGAATTGTTTTATGCACCCTGGGACTTGATTAACACCACAGCATCTGTGTACATTATGGTTCCTCCATGTACTGATCATTATTGCATCCTAAATTCTGTACTGATACAGGGATACACATAATCGAGATTAACTGTATTATTGTACATTAATTCGCTATCTTAGCCAGGATAGTGGAGGAGGAGGTGGACCCGGATCTTTTGGTGGCGATATTTGGTGTTTTAGAGAAGACTGAATTCATGGGGTGGAGGAAGGCCAATGTTTTGGCCTTCGCCTGTCTGATTGCACGGCGGCGCATTTTTCTGGAGTAGCTGTGGGCAACGCCACCGGGGTAGGCGGTTTGGTTGAATGACCTGTACGACTTGCTGCGATTAGAGAAGATAAAGTATAAGTTCAAGGGTGCTTCCGGGGGTTTTGAGGAAAGGTGGGGGATGTTTGTGACCTATTCGTCGCGGGGGAGGTGGGTGAAAAAGGAGAAAACTCTGTACAGATTGTATAGTTGATTGTTGGGAAGTATGGTTCCCGGGTGTTTATTCGCTGTAACCTGTTTTGATATATGTTTGTAATAAATTATATTTAAAAAAATATATTGCACATTAACATCACATAATGACATGTAATCCAAGGAAAACACTGGTTCCACTTCACGTTAAATCATTTGTGTGAAATATTTTAAAATTTGGCGCAAAAAAACAATTGATATTTAGTCACCAAACCGAATAAATATGTTTGAAATATTTTCTTCTCAATATTATTCTAAATAACCTTAGCTCCCCTTAAATTCTTTTTAAAAATCGAGTTATGCACGCCTCACCAAATGCCCTGACCTTACGTCCTCATTTAAATTCAGGATCAAGATTAACAGTGTTTGCAAACTGGTTGTTCGAATGCTGAGCGTAGTCTGTAGATACTCTGTGGTCTCCTGACCCGGAAGCAACGGGGGACACAGGCAGTTACCGTGAGCCTCACATGCTGGCAGGAATTTAACATTGAAGGTAAATGGAAGACGTATTTCTATGACGTATAGTAGGCCATGTTTCAGTGATATTGTGAGCTGCGACATCTGCCGTCCAAATAGGTAAGATGATTATTATCTGAATGCGTGTAAAATTAAACTGCATGGGATTGGGGGTAGTGTATCGAGATGGATAGAAAACTAGTCGGCAGACAGGTCAACAAATAGAAGGAATTAACGGATCTTTTTCAAATTGGCAGGCAATGACGAGCCGGGTACCCCAGGGATCGGTGCGAGTACCACAGCATTGTGTATTTTATGTTTCCCTATTATGTATTTTCTTTTCATGTTCGGAATGATTTGTTTGAGGTGCACACAGAACAATACTTTTCACTGTACCTCGGTACACGTGGCAATAAATCAAATCCAAGCGATTCATAATATATGTGACGATTTAGATGAAGGAACAAAATGTCAGATCTCTAAATTTGCAGATGACACAAGTTGCTTGGGAGGGAGAGCTGTGAGGAGGATGCAGAGATCCTTCAGTGTGATTTGGATAAGTTGGGTGAGTGGCTAAATGATTGGGAGATGCAGCATAATTTGGATAAATGCGAGGTTAGCAACTTTGGTAGCAAGAATAAGAAGGCAAGAATAAGAAGGCGAGGGGAACGTGTAACGTGACCTGGCTATCCTCGTACACCAGTCACTGAAGTTATGTATGCAGCTACAGCAGGCTGTAAAGAAGCAAATTGTATTCTAGCCTTCATTGTGAGCGGAATTGAGTACTGGGCAGGGATATCTTGCTGCAATTATACAGGGCACAGTCGAGGCCATACCTGGAATATTGTGTGCAGTTGTGGTCTCCTTATCTGAGGAAGGATGTTCGAGATATGGAGGGAGTACAGCGAAGTTTTACCAGACAGATTCCTGAGATGGCAGGATTGACATACGAGGAGAGATTGAATTGGTTCAGGATTGTATTTGCATTTCAGAATGCGGGGGATCTAATAGAACCCTATAAAATTCTAACAGGACTGGACAGGGTAGATGCAGATGGATATTCGCGATGGTGGGTGTGTCCAGTACCAGGGCTCACAGTCTGAGGATACGTGTAGATCATTTAGGACAGAGATGAGGAGAAATTTCTTCACCCAGAGAGTGATGAGCCTGTGGAATTCGTTACTACAGGAAATAGTTAAATGCAAAACATTGTATGGTTTCCAGACGCAGTTATATATAGCACTTAGGCGAAGCGGATCAAAGTATATGGAGGCGAAAGTGGGATTAGGCTATTGAGCTGGATGATCAGACATGATCATAAATGAAATGAAATAAAATGAAAATCGCTTATTGTCACAAGTAGGCTTCAAATGACATTATTGTGAAAAGCCCGGAGTCGCCACATTCCGGCGCCTGTTCGGGGAGGCTGGTACGGGAATTGAACCCACGCTACTGGTCTGCCTTGATCTGCTTTAAAAGCCAGCTATTTAGCCCAGTGTGCTAAAGAACGGCGCAGCCGGCTGAAATGGCCGAATGGCCTCCTCCTGCTACAATTTTCTCTATGCTTTCTAGGTTTCTAAGACTCATTCGTGTCAACAAATACACTTTCTAAAGAGTTAATATAGAACCTGAAGAGCGATTTCCGGAACCACACCCAATTTTCCATTTCAGGGTGAACCAGTTGTGTATCAAGGATTGGCAAAATTTCCTCTCTTTTGTATCATACACATGTGTTATGAAGCCCACAAAACCGTACGTTTTAATAATCCCTATAACAGCTTTCAACGAATCTTGTTCAAATAGACCAGGCCTCTTTGTTCTTTCCAGTGGCTCAAACTTTAATGAAATTAATTACTTTGTCAGGACAGAGAGATGGATATTGACAGTTCCAATGAACAAGAAGGAATGTGAAAACTTGACGATCTTAAAAAATGTATATCCTGCTCCAAATAGTCAAAGTTAATTGTAAATACATTCGTCGAGATTCAATGCATTTTCGGTGTGTCTGTGCGTGGGAGTGCTTGTCTATTCCTTTCAAATGCCTTCAATTCAGAAAACTGTGCAGGTACTATACCCGTGCTCTGTGTCACAGTGTTCCTGTAATCCGCCCAGTGTCGCGGTTTCCGCGACACACTCCGTGCTCAGTGACACTGTCTGTCTGTAATCCTCATCATGTTCAGGTTTCTGTGCAGCTCTCTCCGTGCTCTGTATCACTGTCTGTAATCCTCACCATGTTCAGGTTTCTGTACAGCTCTCTCCGTGCTCTGTATCACTGTCTGTAATCCTCACCATGTTCAGGTTTCTGCATAGCTCTCTCCGTGCTCTGTATCACTGTGTGTGTAATCTTCACCGTGTTCAGGTCTCTGTACAACTCCGTCCGTGCTCTGTATCACTGTGTGTGTAATCCTCACCATGTTCAGGTTTCTGTACAGCTCTCTCCGTGCTCAGTGTCACTGTGTGTGTAACCCTCACCATGTTCAGGTTTCTGTACAGCTCTCTCCGTGCTCTGTATCACTGTCTGTAATCCTCACCATGTTCAGGTTTCTGTACAGCTCTCTCCGTGCTCTGTATCACTGTGTGTAATCCTCACCATGTTCAGGTTTCTGTACAGCTCTCTCCGTGCTCTGTATCACTGTGTGTGTAATCCTCACCATGTTCAGGTTTTTGTACAGCTCTCTCCGTGCTCTGAATCACTGTTCTGTGTGCCGGCTCAGTGCACAGTAATACACAGCGGAGTCGCTCAGTTGAATTTCGGTGATCTTTATCCGGCTGATTTTCTTGACATGATCGATAGGAGCAGCAATATTTCCTCCGGCTGCTTTTCCTTTATTTTCCTCTCCGGTAGTGTGTCTCTGAAGCAGGAATTCCGGAGCTTGTCCTGGGGACTGACGGTACCAGTGTACTGTGTACTGACAGAACCCTGAATATTCCCAATTTAAAGTAACTGTGTCACCGGGAGCAGAGGTTTGGAGAGGCGGGTTCTTGGACACCAGGGAACTGGAAAGTGGAGGATGATAAATAAACATTTTTTGTTTGCTTCGCTGCTGTTAACCCCGGATGTGTTTGTCAACCGTGTGAATGGTTCTTCTTAGTTTGATTTGTAGCCAATTAGAATCGCATTCTGTATTTGAAATTTGATCATAGCGGGAGATGAAACGATATCATCTTTCTTTAATGAATTGCACTGTCAAAATTGGTCATGGTCAAAGATCAAAGGGTAACGAATCGGCGTTTGAACGGGGAAATTGCAAGAGTACTGGGAACGATTGTCTATCACATTAAAAGAGGCAGTATCTGCAGGATGGCCGAATGTCATGCGCATCTTTGTTCATGGGATGTTGCCCAGCGATTAATGCCCATCCATTTGAGTGCAGTTCACAGAGCATTTTTAAGGGACTCAATTTCTGTGCATCTGGAGTCACCTGTAGACCTGGTGAAGTTGGCAGATTTCCTTCCCAACAGGACATTTGTGAACTCCATGGGTCGTTATGACAGTGCCAATGGATTAATGGTCAATATTATCATTTTAATTCCCAATTATTTTGTGAATCGAACCCGGTCCACAGAGCATGACCCTGGTCTCTAGATTGCAAGCATAGTGACAATAACACTGTAGCATCGCCTCCCTTTGATTCTATGATCTACACCACATTTCTGTTATTTTTATTGTTGAGAAACAAACTCACTGGAAAACTTTAATTAGTGAGGTCACCAGTTTCCAAGAAGATAATGGCCGGGGTGCGTCATTGCACACTGCAAAATCAAACAAAGCTATTGCCGTTCGTCAGCAGCAATGAGGCCACCGCGACAGTGATCAATCATTCACTGCCCCAGAGTTTCCATCTAGCTTTTGCTCTATTATTCTAATTTCTTATGTTAATGGACTCCAATTTTCTGTATTTCCCTTTATTTTGGAAAATTTACAGTAAGTTTAATTTTATTTCAACATTTACTTTGTGCTGTTTAAGTTTTCTGTTACGGTGGGAACTTGTCCCAAAGTCTCACAGTTGTCGGTTGGAATCTGTCTGTTCAATTACCGCAATGTTTTGTCTGTTACTCACTGGGAACTGCCTTTTCCGGCTCTCTGAACATTTCAATGCTTTCCGCCTATTAACTGATTCTCTCCCGGCTTCTCTGGGTTGACTGGGCTCTAACTTTAACATTGTACAAGATTGGCAGAAGAGAAGTAGACCATTCGGCCCGACTGCTAGATATCTGTGTAAATTTTTTTTATAGAACAGTACAGCACAGAACAGGCCCTTCGGCCCTCGATGTTGTGCCGAGCAATGATCACCCTACTTCCCAGACCGACCTGCCGCAGCCCCAGCCTAATTGACAATTTCTATGCAGCTCTCTGTGTCGGTCTATTCCGCTCTCCTTTCTGTACCTCCAAGTATTTCCATAAATGTAGCAATATTATCTCCTCCACACACGCCATTTGGCATTAGCCTCCGCATTCTGACCTTCCTGTGTTGACATTTGTTCTACTTATATATGTAGTTGTTTTTACTGATATATATTAATCACTCATTGCTGTGGACCCATCCACAAATAAATACTTGTTACACATCCAGGAAATAGAATCTGTTCATAATTCCCCAAAAATCTCTGAATTCTACTCCTTTTTCTCTGTCGTCCAGAGAGTGGGGTCTGGCCTGCTCACTTTTTGCGGAGAGCCATAGATTTCTGGTGGTCTCTTTTCTCATCAATGTACGAAATTAATGCAGAGAATACCAATTAAAGAAAGAAGAGCCGGCCACATCACCTTTCAGATCTGTCTCGTCAATTCAACAGTATTGTAACGTGAGATCACATTCCCTCGCTTTCCGTATATCCTTGATAATTTCGGCATCAAGAAATCAATCTAAGCTGTTTAAAATACACTCTACCACTCATACCTCCATGAGGTATACAATGCCACAAACTCACAACAGCGGTTTTACTGAAGTCATGTATTTTCTTGGCTCTAATGGCAGATCCCTCATTCTGAAAATATGGTCCCAGGTGTTCGATTTCCCAGTTTGCGGAAGCACACACTCAACTTCTTTGTCAAAACCCTTCTCAATACTATGTATTCTAATGAGACTTCTCATTCTCCTAAACTCTATGGACTATAGGCCGAGATATCTTTGAGGACATTACCAGTGCAGTAGATAACGGGGAGCCGATGGATGTGGTATATCTGGATTTCCAGAAAGCCTTTGACAAGGTGCCACACAAAAGGTTGCTGCATAAGATAAAGATGCATGGCATTAAGGGTAAAGTAGTAGCATGGATAGAGGATTGGTTAATTAATAGAAAGCAAAGAGTTGGGATAAATGGGTGTTTCTCTGGTTGGCAATCAGTAGCTAGTGGTGTCCCTCAGGGATCCGTGTTGGGTCCACAATTGTTCACAATTTACATAGATGATTTGGAGTTGGGGACCAAGGGCAATGTGTCCAAGTTTGCAGATGACACTAAGATGAGTGGTAGAGCGAAAAGTGCAGAGGATACTGGAAGTCTGCAGAGGGATTTGGATAGGTTAAGTGAATGGGCTCGGGTCTGGCAGATGGAATACAATGTTGACAAATGTGAGGTTATCCATTTTGGTAGGAATAACAGCAAACGGGATTATTATTTAAACGATAAAATATTAAAGCATGCCGCTGTTCAGAGAGACTTGGGTGTGCTAGTGCATGAGTCACAGAAGGTTGGTTTACAAGTGCAACAGGTGATTAAGAAGGCAAATGGAATTTTGTCCTTCATTGCTAGAGGGATGGAGTTTAAGACTAGGGAGGTTATGTTGCAATTGTATAAGGTGTTAGTGCGGCCACACCTGGAGTATTGTGTTCAGTTTTGGTCTCCTTACTTGAGAAAGGACGTACTGGCGCTGGAGGGTGTGCAGAGGAGATTCACTAGGTTAATCCCAGAGCTGAAGGGGTTGGATTACGAGGAGAGGTTGAGTAGACTGGGACTGTACTCGTTGGAATTTAGAAGGATGAGGGGGGATCTAATAGAAACATTTAAAATTATGAAGGGAATAGATAGGATAGATGCGGGCAGGTTGTTTCCACTGGCGGGTGACAGCAGAACTAGGGGACATAGCCTCAAAATAAGGGGAAGTAGATTTAGGACTGAATTTAGGAGGAACTTCTTCACCCAAAGGGTTGTGAATCTATGGAATTCCTTGCCCAGTGAAGCAGTTGAGGCTCCTTCATTACATGTTTTTAAGGTAAAGATAGATAGTTTTTTGAAGAATAAAGGGATTAAGGGTTATGGTGTTCGGGCCGGAAAGTGGAGCTGAGTCCACAAAAGATCAGCCATGATCTAATTGAATGGCGGAGCAGGCTCTAAGGGCCAGGTTGCCTACTCCTGCTCCTAGTTCTTATGTTCTTATGTTCTTATATCTCAATTTTTCTCGTGGGACAATCCCTTTGTCTGAGGGTTCATTATGACGATCGTTTGGCACACTCCCTGTAAAGCTTGTAGGTGCTACCTTAGGTACCCAGAGAAACACTTTACACATTATCCCAGGCCTGGGTCCTGCAGTCATTCCGCTCCTCCCCCTCCCCGTCCTAGAGTCTGATTATACCCTGAACGGCCACCAGAGATCATCCAATCCATCTCTCCCTTCCTTACTGATTCTAAATGAGCATTCCCCCAGTTTAAAATGGTCCCCTGTTGTTCCTGTTCACTTTTCTAATATTGATATGTCATCCTCACTCTCTCATTGCACTGTGTTGTTTCAATTAATCATAATTAGCGACACCGATACATTACAGCAATCCCATCTCTCAAACATCTACATTCAATATAGTGAAGTTTCTTCTGTTCCCAAAAATCGTATTCAGGTGTAAAGGCGAAAAAGAAGCAACACGTGATTGGTTATGTGAAGGTAATTGAAAGTCATGACACGTCAAAAGTTGTTAATTTCAGTGACTGATTGCCCAATAATAAAAATTGTAGCTGGACCTACAAGAGGATCTCTAATATCTGAACTCCATTGTGCCAGCCTCCGGTTTTCACTCCCGGGTCAGGGATTGAAGGATGCCCTGTCGGTATCTCAATTGGCCACTGTTGTTTTGAGTTTATTCACCTGGTTCCTCATTCGCATTGCGCGGCTGAAACGGCAATTTGCTGCCCAGGGGAGAGCTCTGCCACCCCTTACCAGTTCCCTTACCGAGGGATATTGTTCACTTGGTCACAGAAATCGACTTGATTGTGTCGGGTGGGTCGCTAACCTGCTCTCGTTAAAATTGATTAGTGTATGTGAGTACGAGATGTTGATGTTACCCCTGATGTGCCCGTTAAACCAATAATGGTCCAAATGTTGTCAGCCTCCATACTCCGTCCAACAGCAACACCCCCAACCAACACTCACTATCCTGACACTGCTGACTACCTGCTCCATTGGCTCTCACAGACATTTTCCCCAGAAAAAATCTGGACCCTTCTCCTTAATCATGTCCTACCCCCAAATCCAAATCTGTAACGGAGAATATTCTTGAGAGATGCGTTTTATGTTGGATAGCATTAAAGCGATACCGACCACAATAATAAACTGACGGTGAACATTAACCAGGACAGTCTGTAACTCGTGGAGTTTGAAATCACTTACCGGCTGTGATAGTGACCAACGTGCCGGATCCATCCATATAGCCATACTTAAAACACAGTGACACCGCTTTCAGCCTCCCTGGTACAAGAACCACCAACAGCTCAACTTGCTGGAAAATCATCGTCAGAATGTCCGAACTTCCCATTTATTCAGCGGATTTAAATAAATAAAGAATATTTATGGTTTGAAAGTCGGTTCAAACTGTTCTTTGTGAGGCCCAGAACGCTTCGCAAATGTCCCCATGTAGGACATGTTCACTTCATATAAAGCAACAAAAATGTAAAAGATGTGTGTGGTGGAAATTAGAATTAAATTAAACCATATTACAGCGATAATAACATCAACCCGATAGTCCCCTCTCCACACACGGAGAATTTATATTTAAATTGTACAGAGGTATTTGCTCCGGTCTCTCCCACTGTGACTAACCCAATATAACACAATGTTACAAGTCAGTATCAAATCCCCCGGATACTTGATGTGAGACATTCGGTTAACAGCGAGGACTGCTGTTTCATGTTCCAGCTGTTAGACCAGGATCACATCTGGTGTCGGGGTGTTGTAACTGAAATCAGTCATTCCCTGTCTCCATTCACTGACATCAATCCGGGAAAGGCATCACCATCATAGACTCGGCATTTATAAAACTCAAGATGCTAACGGTAATGGTCCAGTCTCATTATAGACCAGAGTGTGGGACAGACAGTGTGAGGCGGAACTGTGGGGGTTTCGGGGCAGATTAACTCCGCTTCCTCATTTGATTCTGTTATAATCCGCAGTGAGGGATATTTGTATCGCGGGAAGCCGAGACCCATCACTGTGTCGTCCCTATACTGAGCTTTACAGTAATAGGTGGCGCTGTCTTCAACTCTCACATCCCGAATTTCCAGCGAAAATGTCTTTTCTGCTTCATTCACCGACACAATAAATCTCCCTCCGCTGGAGATCCGCTCCCAATCTGCCACGGAGTGGGTTTGTTTGAAGAAATCCCCATTTTTCAAATAATAATAATAACCATTTAAAACACAGGTGATGGTGAGAGTCTGACACTCCTCGCTGGTCACCGCTGCCGGTCTCTGTGTCACTGACTGACTCAAACATCCTGGAAATTGAACAGAGACAGTTTAATGGACCATCAGAGCAGACGCAAACATCAGGCTAAAATCCCAGACAGGGTCTGTAATTGGGATGGACTCGGAGAGTTTTATGTTAAATCCAAACAATGTGGGTTAGTCTGATTGGTACTCACGGGGTAAACAGACACACAGGGTGAAAAGAAGGTGGATTCCCATCGTTCCGCTGCCTGGATCTGATGGTTTATATAATGGAGTGATGGAGCCTGCAGACCGAGACTCATCTGGAAGATTCGGGGTCAGAGCGGGACTGAAGTACTTTCAGACACTCAAATCGGCAAATTTAGCCCCGCCCAAAGGTTTTAGTAAACTTGAGGATTTAAAGGGGCTTTGAACATTCAGTCGTAGAGCCGCAGCTATTTCTGCCTCAGAGCTCTCGACCCGCGACCACACTGGACCGTTGCCACTCACAGTTTGGCAATGCCCCGCTTTCTGTGATCTGGAGCTGGTTGGCAGAGGGTTGTGTCCACAAGATTGTCGATGAATCCTCACCGACCCACGCTCTCTGGTTGTGTGTTGTGTGACTGACCCTCCATTTGAAAGAGTGAGCTTAGTTATCTCTCACTTTATTGGATCTGTGAGCTGGATTAGAAATCCCCTCTCACCTCAGTGTGACCCCCTAGTCCTCCAGAACAGTTCAGGAAAGGGGAAACGTTTGTCCTGTCAATGGAGGCTGCCACACACCTCTCCCTACAGTAGTGTGTGGGTGGGAAGTCGGTTCATGTGTTTTTATTGGGTGATCGGATTTCCACTATTTCCATGCTGCTGGGAACATCTTTAACAAAACCTGATGGTGTTGATGGGACCTCGTTAAAATGCTTGATCAGAAATCTGGAGCCTCAGAACCGGCAGCTTGAGTCAGCCTGGCAGCTGAGAATCAGAATACAACATGATGCGGCACATTGACAATACCCACGCAGACAGAGACCTAATTTTTATACAGAGTGAACTCTCATTTAAACCAATGTGTCCTGCCCCATAGACCTTCTGACTTTTTCATTTAATGTTTCAAGTGAATTCATTTCCAGTTCTGTCATATTCATTGTTTTGCAGTGACACAGAATGACTTGCTTCAATATAAGCAAATCAATTTTATAGACATTTCAAAATGTTATTACAAATGGTGCAATGGCATTTACGTTGTCAACATAGATCAAGTTGCACTCTAAGGTGCTTCAATCTCATTGTGATACATGTAATATTATTCACTGTACACATTCACTGTGAGCCTTACAGCCCGAGGGAGATCTATTGAAATCCCAGCCCCTTGGTTCACTGTAGCTAAAAGGTTGTGGACAGCGACATTCCTCCATTTCGCCTATCGGGAGCTGCCTCAAGCTTTCGTGCATCCCTCAGCACATAGTCCTGGTCCTTGGAATGTGGCGGTCTGCAACACTCGGTTGGGGACAACTCTTTGCTCTCTAAAACCAACAAGATTTGGGTCAACAAAAGAACGTCTTACAGAACATACAGTGCAGAAGGAGACCATTCGGTCCATCGAGTCTCCACTGACCCACTTAAGCCCTCACATCCACCCTATCCCCAGATACCCACTAACCCCTCCTAACCTTTTTGGTCACGAAGGGAAATTTATCATGGCTGCACGTCTTTGGACTGTGGGAGGAAACCGGAGCATCCGGAGGTAATCCACGCCGACACGGGGAGAATGTGCAGGCTCCGCAAAGACAGTGACCCAGCGGGGAATCGAACCTGGGGCACTGCCGCTGTGAAGCCACAATGCTATCCACTTGTGCTACCGTGCTGCCCACTTTTCTTTCACGGGGTTAATGGTCCTCCGGCAACAAGTGACGTTTGTCTTGGTGTGTGTCACTGGGAATGAACCGGAGAGCACAGAGTCCTGCATCATGGATCTGCTCGAGGGTGAAGCTTGACTAAACCACCTCATCTCACTCCAAACCTTCTTTGCAAAGGGACATTCCACAAAATGTAGGCAACGGACTCTGACGTCATAGTCATCCAGAGGGCAACGTGCACATGGGATGAGACTCCGAACATTTAGGAAGGATCTACCGGAGAGGTCCTTTCTCACCACCAGCCAAGATAGGTCTTGGTACTTGTTTGAAAGTTCTCGCCATGAGGCATTCTTCGAAATAACCTTGACAGTCTGCTTTGGAAAGCAGCCGACAGGTTCAATCATCTCCTTTCCCCAAGAGCCTGTAGGACCTTAAGTGCAGACGAGAATTGATGTCCAGTTTGATTCAGCCACACTTAAAGGTGGCCGTCAGGATTAGCGTGGTGTTGGGCAAGGTTTTGCTCCCTTTAGCAAGAGGTTTGCGCATTGTTGCCTGCGAACTCGCTCCACTTCTGACCCCTAGGTGAAGTGGAATATGTCTTTAGAACCCGCCAACAGGACAGGAATGAGGAATAGACCAGACCTGCAACTGGTTTGGAGACCAGTACAGCAACACCGAGAGCTCCTTGCATCTGATGAACATGTTCTTATCCGGAATGGAGAGGGAGCATCGCTCCCACATACCCAGGTTTTGGTTCATCATTCCTACTCCCTCCTTTCAGTTTGAACGCATATCCTGATCCCTCCGATCCATATCCTCAGCATTTCAGCCCATTTGACCTGACAGTAAACGGAAATGAGATCGGTCTGCCCAGTTCCCAAAGAATATGGCGTCGCTCTTGCCACAATTTACCTTGGAACCCTAGACCAGTTCGAACTGATCGCATATGTTGCTCAGTCTGTGTACTGACTGCGGATTCGAGCACAGGATGGCGACATCATCTGTGTACAGAGAGGTTTTGACTTGAGAACATCCAATGCTTAATGATGCACTGATGAACTCGGATCATCAATCTACTTATGCCGGAATTCGTGCCTGATGGACTAGCAAAGGGTTCTACACAATGCACAAATAGGACGGGAAAGCGAGGGCCGCCCTGACTGTCTCCATATTTAATTGGAAAGCTTTCTGATCACCATGCAATGGTTAAAACAACGTTACTGATGCTTGTGCAGTGCATTTGAATCCAATTGCGCATTTTGTCCTGAAAGCACATTTTGGAGATCACATCTATCATGTAGGTGTGCTATATTCTGTCAAAGGCCTTTTCTTGGTCCTGGCTGATGAGGCAGGTATCCACACCCTTGCTCAGCACATAGGCGATCGTATCCCTGAGTAACATGAGACTGTCAGAGATATTCTTGCCGGGTACAGAGCAGGTCTGCCCAGGGTGGATCACCGACTCCAGAGCAGACCACTCGATTGGTAATGACCTTTGATATAATTTTACCATCCACATTTAACAGTGCAATGGAGTGCTAATTTCTATTTTTTTTCCCATCGCCCCTTCCGCTTGTCGATAAGGGTCATGATGCCTTTCCGCATGGATTTGGCATGCTCTCGGCCAGCAAACTACCATGCACTTCAAACAGTTCTGGGCCGATCAGTCCCACAGAGCTGAATACGTCTCAGCCGATAAACCATCGCTTCTGGAGTTTTAATCTTCGGGAAGGACTCGAGGGCCTTCGTCATCTCATCCAGATTTCGCAGAATATCCAGGTTCTCTCTTTTGCTGTTCTCTAAGCCTTCCGTGATACAGGATAGGAAGGAATGTCTTTGGGCTCCACCTCATTAGGTTCAGCATAAATGGGTTTGCTGATCCTCAAAATGAACCGTTACCTTTCTTCCGGCTGCTGATCACAGAGATCTCTCTGTATAATATCTGGACAGAGAAACGCGAGCATTCTCAACACCTTGGAGGATGAAAAACCTCGTGATGGGCTGTCTGCTCCTACAGAGGATTTATTGCACCGTGGAGTTATAGACTCGGAAGTATCACGGGGAACAAGTTCACTCTAGTCCTCAATATAACACTTCTCAGTATTTCCTTCCCAGTAAAATTCCATCCTCCTCCGAACTGCTTTATCACAAATATCCCCATGATTTGTTTAAAGGCTCCAATCATTATCTTGTGTAATTGATTCATCTTGTTTAAATAATCTCTGAACCCGTTGAGAGTGAGAGAGAAATGCAGCACAGAACAGGCACTTAGGCCCACGATGTTGTGCAAAACTTTTATCCTAGGTTAATCATAGAATTTTGGACACTAAGGGCAATTTATCATGGCCAATCCACCCAACCTGCACATCTTTGGACTGTGGGAGGAAACCAGAGCACGCGGAGGAAACCCACGCACACACGGGGAGGATGTGCAGACTCCACACAGACAGTGACCCAAGTCGAAATCGAACTTGGGACCCTGGAGCTGTGAAGCAATTGTGCTATCCACAATGCTACCGTGCTGCCCTTAAGAAGAAATTAATCTACACTCCATTATTCTACCCTAATCCATGTACCTATCCAATAGCCGCTTGAAGGTCCCTAACGTTTCTGACTCAACTACTTTCACAGGCAGTGCATTCCATGCCCCCACTACTCTCTGGGTAAAGAACCTACCTCTGACATCCCCCCTATATCTTCCACCATTTATCTTAATTTTATGTCCCCTTGTAATGGTGTGTTCCACCCAGGGAAAAAGTCTCTGACTGTCTACTCTATCTATTCCCCTGATCATCTTATAATTGTTATTCTGAACAAATAAACTCTGTCTACTTGTGGTGACCAAAGGTAATGATAAATTGATAGAACAATGGGGTAGGTGCTGCACAATCATTCAGAAAAGCAAAGAAATAACATCAAACGACAGAATTTTAATAAAGCTGACATAAATCAATTTGGAAAGATCATATTATGTATAGATGCGAAGTACAATAAACAAATGTAATTCGACAACTGAATCTCACCCGTTATTGTTGCGTTTTTCTTTTAATAATAATCTTTATCCGTGTCACAAGTGGGCTACAGCACGTCTTTCAGGGCTTATGGGAGGAAACCGGAGCACCCGGAGGAACCCACACACACGCGGGGAGAACGTGCAGACTATGCACAGACAGTGACCCAAACCGGGAATCGAACCCGGCTCCCTGGCTTGACTCTATTAAAACGTTCTGTGACTCTCACTCTAATGGCAGAATTACTGTTTGTGTTTATCGGGTAAAAGGTTCCTCTGTTGAGCACTAACTGGAGCTCTCTGTGTGGGTGTGTACGGGATGTAGCGTATCGTTCCAGGAGTGCGCGGTTCACGTGGCGCAGAAATACACGCCCGAGTTGGAGATAAGAACAGGGCTGATATTTAAATGTGCAAAACAACAGAAAACCTGCCTGAAACGTCAGCAGACTGATCTACTGTCCACGTGTTCTGAATCTTCAACTAATATCTCACAACTTCCCGGCGTTATTGGATGTACAAGAACAGAGCTTGAGCAGCCGCTGCCGAGGAACTGCGGGTCAGTAACAGATGCTGTCCTTCCACAACCGTGAATTTGCAGAGATCTTGAGAAACTTCAACTTTGCTATTGGCTCTTGGAACAAATTACAGAACTTTACAATTATCTGGTTAGCAATACGTCCTGTGGCCATTAAAACAACTGGCAGGCAATACAACTATTATTTGAAAGGAACACAGAGGTTGCATAATGTCTGCTTCAGAGGAAAACGTGACTTTCAGTATGGCGTGACAGGAAACCCATATCAGAGCGAGGTTTTCCTGACACTGTGTTGAAAATTCAGAAGCATTTCACAGGGTCAGTATTTTCTGGTTTCACACAACTAACATTTGGACACCACTCACCGTTAAAGATAATGAGATCATAAGAATAGGAACAAGGGTCGGCCATTCAGACTGTCGAGCCTGCTGCGCCATTTTATAAGATCATGGCTGAGCCAACATTCATTAAATCCACTTTCCCACCTTCTCTCTGTAAACCTTAGTTCACCTACTGATTAAAAACCTATCGATCTCAGCTTTGAAAATGTTCAAGGACTTGGGCTCGGCAGCTTCCTGGGGTAAATAATTCCAAAGATTCACCACTCTTTGAGACAAGAAATTCTTCCTCAATCCCGTCTTAAATGGGAATCCCCTGATTCTGTGAATATGCCCTCTGCTCCTACACTCTCTCATGAGTGGAAACATTCTTCCAACATGTATCCTGTCTGACCCCCTCAGAACCTTCTTGTTTCAATAATATCACCTCTCATTCTTCTGAAATCCACGGAGTACAGTCTTGTTTAATCTTTCCTAATATGACAGTTCCTCCATACCCAAGATCATCCAGGTAAACCACCTCTGTACTGTATCCAATGATAATGTATCTTTCCTTTAATAAGGACTTGACCTGACTGCATCCCTGCCTGTCTCCCAGTCCCGGGCTCTGTCTTCGTCTCGATGGCTCTTTCTCGCTCTTTCTTTCTCTTTCTGTCCTCCCGTCTCACTGAATCTCTAGGTCTCCACCTTCTCTGTCTCTCTTCTTCTCTATCACGTATTATCTCCCTGTACCCTTGTACCGTGTTCCACAACGTTCAAATTCTGCAAAGCCCAACTGCCTCCAGTCTACCACTCAAGGAGTTCTCCAAACAAAGTGTTCAATTATTAGAAGTCATCTTAGATTAAATATAATAACCACAGATGAGATGCAAGTTTAAAGTCGGAGCAGCTACAGCTGAATCCCACAGCATATAGGATAGGTCTAAATCTGGAGTCAAATTTACATATTTTTGTTGTGTGGACATTTAAAACTCGTTTTTTGTATTCTCTGTGGTTTTATAATCTTTAAAATGATCATAATTTAACTGGCTTGTCTGCGATATTAAAAATGAGTAAAGACAATCACCACGATTCAAACTGAAGCTGACATTCGGTTTGTGTATGTATCTGCTTTAAAGAATATTACAATTGGAACAAGAAGAACAATGAGGAATATTTATGCAGCAACATCATTCAGTTATTTGACAATTCAATGATCGACCAGGCAAAGATCACACATCGCCACAAGAGGGAGCGTCCACATCGTGTCTGTGTTAACTGAAGCAGGTCCGGGTTTGATAAGACTGTGGTAAAGGTATCAGACTGGTAATCCGAGAGAACTGGATTATAATTGGAAAACATGATTTGGATTCCGATCAGGACAGTTGGGGAATTTAAATTTTGATCCTCAAGTACATATTTGGAATTAAACTAGTTCTGGTGGCGACATGACACTTGCATTGTCATAAAATACTAACTGGTTCAAAAATGGAATTTCGGGCAAGAAATCTACGGCCTTACCGGTCCTTCTAACCACGCCGATATTGTTGACTCTTACCCAGATTTTGAAATAGTCGTTGTTTGGAAAAATCTCTGAAAAACCCTTAACCGTAAACCAAAAAGACGGTGGATTCTAATCTTAATTCACGTCTCACGACCTTCTCCTCAATGCATATTCTTGAGTCTCATATTTTACCTCATCCCCCGTCCCATCCGTCTCTCCCTTAGAGGCAGACTTAAAACAAATATGAGCCGAAATGAGAAATTGAGAGCCAGGTGATGCCTTGATCAATCGCATATTTTATAAACACTGAAAGTATCCCTAGTGTACCTTTGCAGACTAAACACAGGAGGTCATATTGAAGGTGTTGGTAGGTAGGGAGGGAACGGTGGCACAGAGGTTAGAACTGTTGTTTCACAGCGCTAGGGACCCGGATTCGATTGCGACTTTGGGTGACTGTGTGGAGTTTACATGTTCTCCCCGTGGGTTTCCTCCAGGTGCTCCGGTTTCCTCCCACTCTCCAAAAATATGCAGGTTGGGTGGATTGGCCATTCTAAATTGTCCCTTCATATCCAAAGGGTAGTTGGTGTGACTGAGATGGGTGGCGGAGTGAACTTATGTGGGGTGCTCTTTCGAAGCATCTTTGCAGACTCGATGGGCCAAATGGCCTCCTGCAGTGATGCTATGATTCTCTGGTGTAGCTGGCGAGATGAGTCGATAATGTGCAGCCAATGCAAACTACATAACTGCTGTATACTGGGCCTACCGAGAAAAAGGCCGAAAGCATTCCCATAATACCAAACCCTTCGATTCCATAACCAAAAGCAAACTTTACACATTTGCTTCAATTAATTTACGGGACGTGGGCATCGCTGGTTAGGCTGGCATTAATTGCGCATCCCTAGTTGCCCTTCAGAGAGTGGTGATGAGTTGGCTTCTTGAACGCTGCAGTCCTTGAGGTGTAGGTACAGCCACTGTGCTGTTAGGAGGGAGTTCCAGGATTTTGTCTCTGCAACAGTGAAGGAACGGTGATATATTTACAAGTCATAGTGGTGAGTGACTTGGAGGGAACCTCCAAGTGGTGGTGTTCCCAAGTATCTGCAGCTCTTGTCCTTCTATATGATAGCTTTTGTAGGTTTGGAAGGTGCTTTTTAAGGAAACCTGCTGAATTTCTGCAGTGCATCTCGAAGATGGTACGCATGGCTTCCACTGTTCGGCGGTGGTGGAAGGTTTGAATCTTTGTGGAAGGGGTGCCAATCAAGTTTACTGCTTTGTCCTGGACGGTGTCAAGTTTCCTGAGTGTTGTTGGAGATGCACTCATCCAGGCAAGTGGAGAGTATTCCATTACACTCGTGACTTGTGCCTTGTAGATGGTGGACACGTTTGGGGGTTCAGGAAGTGAGTTACTCGCCATAGGATTCCTAGCCTTTGACCTGCCCTGCTATCCACAGTATTAATATGGCTGGTCCAGTTCAGTTTCTGATCAATTGTGACCCAAGGATGTTGATTGTGGGGGATTCAGCGATGGCAATGCCATTGAACGTCAAGAGGCAGTGGTTAGTTCCTGTCTTGTAGGAGATGGTTGTTGCCTGACACTTGTGTGGGACGAATATAACTGACCACTTGTCCGCCCTGATCTGGATATTCTCCAGGATCGTGCTGCGTTTGGACATGGATTCCTTCATTGTCTGAGGAGTCACGAATAGTGCTGAACATTGCACAGTCATCCGCACTTCTGACCTTATGATGGAAGGGAGGTCATTGATGAAAAAGCTGAAGATGGTTGGACCCAGGACACAACCCTGAAGAACTCCTGCAGTGATGTCCTGGAACCGCGATTATTGAACTTCAACCACTACAAACATCTTCCTTGGTGTCAGATATCACTCTAATAAGCGGAGAGTGCGCCCCCTGATTCCCATTGACTCCAGTTTAGCTAGGGCTCCTTGATGCCACTCTCGGTCGAGTACTGACTTGATGTCAAGGGCAGTCACCCTCACCACTGGCATTCAGCTCTTTAGTCTATATTTGAGGTCAGGAGCTGAGTGACCCTGGCGTAGCAAAACCTGAGCGTCTGTGAGCAAAGTATTGCTGAGTACGTGTCGTAAGAAAAATGAAGATTCAATAAAGGTGACCACCAAGTGGTGCAGCAGGCAGTGTATTCCCACCGCCGAATCATATTGCAGGAACAGTAATGACGGACGCTGTCTCAATGTAGCTTCCCGCAAAATCGATGGTCACCAGTGATCGTTTCCGTAATGTTTCATAAGTGAGGAAGTTAGTTCACTGATAATGAGAAGTTCTGCAGGAAAACGTTGCAGATTTGTTTTAATTATCCGAGAACCTGGTGAGCATAGAGTTCCCCACTGCTTTCCAATGGCAAATCGTTGGTTAATCATTGTGGACTTGTCAACCAACCAACACCCTTTCCTCCTGCAGTAGATGCTGCTGTGATTGTTTGAAATTCGTCAATCTTGGATTTGCCCTAATGAGTGCAAAAGAAAACCTTCAGCAACATACCTCTCTTTTTGGTAATGAATAGAACTGCCCAGTTGCATCTCAAGTTATCTTACCGTCCAGTTTGACTTTCCGTGGCCTTTCTCTGCCTTCCTGTCCGTTCTCACACTTGACAATTGATTAGATGCTGTCCAATTGTTCATTAACATTATTCGGGATTATAATGCGGGTTATATTATGTTAAGCCATTTTCAATTATTTTTGGACTAGACTATACCCAAGGATATTGGGAGACATTGGGGAGGAAATAGTGAAGGTAACACGTTAACAAGGGATAATGTGGAACCAGAAATAGTGTGAAAAAAAGTTGGAGCACGACAAATATTTCATTCAATTTCAAACAAAAGTAATTACCAATCGATATCTTAAGGTTGATTAAATTCATGTCAGGCTTAGGTAATTGGGTGACATCAGTGCACAAATCGTGGCGTTTCAATGTATCGTTTCCATGGAACCACAATCCTCTGTCCAAATAAGATCAGCAAAATAAGTTCATAGTAATTGAGAATCTCTTCTCTTTTGCTGATCATAAGATGCACAGGTCAGGCACGTTAATCTGCAATGAGTGACAATTTCAGTTTTGGGTCCTCCTGCAAAAACGACGAGCTAGTACAGATACAGAGGGCGAAGTTAAACCTACAAAAAAACTGGTTCGGCCTCAACTGAAGTATTGCGTCCCGTTTTGGGCAACAAAATTAAGGAAAATGTATAGTCTTTAGGGTGGATTTAGAAATATTCAGAAGGATGGTTCCAGAGCCGAGCACCGTTCCAGCTATAGATTGCAGAAGTTAGGACGGTTGTCCTTGACGAGAAGGTTGGGAGCTGATGTGATAGCGACACTACAAAACACGGGGGGTCAGGGCAGAGTAGATAGGGCAGAACTGTTCTCATCGGTGGAAGGATAGAATACCAGAGGGCACAGATTGAAAGTCATTGGGAAAATAAGAATGGAGTCATAAGGAGGAAAACAATTCTCGTATTGTGTGGTTCAGATCTTGAATAGACTATTGGAGAGTGTGGTGAAGGCAGAATCAATTGATGCGTCCAGAGCGGAATTAGACAATTATCTGAAAATGAGATAAATGCTGGGCTATGGGGAAAAGAATGTTTTGGATGAACTACTCCGTCAGAAGGTCAGCGGATACGCGACTGGTTGAATGGCCTTCATCTGTGCGGCAATCATTCTATGGTTATGCTTCAAACGGGTGGAGTGGCGGAGTGGCAGTGTCACTGGGCTAGGAATTCAGAGGCACAAGCTAATGCTCTAAGGCCATCTGTTCTTATCCTCACGACAACAGACCTGTGTGATTTCAAAATGCAAATATGACTTGGAATTAAACATTAGCTTCAGTAATGTTGGCCTTGAACCTGTTGTCGTAAAAACACATTCGATTTGCTCATGTCCTTCCTACCCTTAGGTGCTCGAGGCAACACGTAACTCCAGGCCCACAGTAACATCATGCACCATTTATTGATCTCTGAATTGGCTGACTAAACCAAACTGTTAATGGGATTAAAGATGGTCCACAAATGCTGGCCTTGGCAGTGAGGTCCACATCCCATGAAATAATAAATATAAATCAGAAAGAACAACTAATGTCAGCATTTTCACAGCATCTGCAATAGCAATATTTGTCCAGTGGGTGGCAGTGAAACGGTGAATGCTGACATTAGGTAAAGCAGTGATTGCCTCAATTATTACTGCAATGGACTCTGTATCTCCTATTAAACTAGACCCGGTCTCTTTGTATTACACTAAGTCATCTTTTTGGTGAAATGACAGTAGGTCTCCGTTGTTTCTGTTCTCTGCTCAATTCCAGTTAATATCCTAAACCAAAGGCCTCTTTATATTGCACTTGAGGTGGGGAAAACGGTGCTTCCAGAGATAGACAAGGTGGAATACTCCGCAATTGTGATATCAGACCACGCCCCACACTACATGGATGTGCGGCTAGAGACGGGAAGGGCCCAGCGCCCCAAATGGAGGTTGGACGGTGCCTTACTAGCTGACAAGGCCTTCAGCGAAAGGATAGCGCGGGCCATAGCGGAGTACACTGAGATCAACCAAAACGGGGAGGTCTCACCCTCCACGTTCTGGGAAGCGCTTAAGGCCGTACTAAGAGGGGAAATCATAGCCTACAAAGCGCAAAGAGATAGGGAGGAAAGGGTGGCTAGGCAGAAGCTGGTCGACTCCATACTGGAGGTAGACCATAAATACTCCGAGGCCCCGACCGTAGAACTCCTGGCGGAGAGGAAAGAATTACAAAGGAACTTTGACCTGCTCTCCACCAGGAAAGCAGTACACCAACTCCGCCAGGCACGCGGGGCCCTATACGAACACGGAGACAAAGCCAGCCGCCTGTTGGCCCACCAGCTGAGAAAGCAGGCAGCCAGCAGAGAAATTGCGCAAATCAGAGATACCAGAGGCACGTTGGAAACAGAACCAGAGAGGATTAACAAAACCTTCAAGGCCTTCTACCAAGAGCTGTACACCTCAGAGCCCCCAACGGGGAAGGCTGGGATGAACCGGTTTCTTGACGGACTGGACATACCAGTTGTGGGAGAGGGCAGAAAACGGGATCTGGAAGCACCACTAGCACTGGGAGAGATCATGGACAGCATTAGCTCCATGCAGGCGGGGAAGGCGCCGGGACCGGACGGATTCCCGGCGGACTTCTACAAAAAATTTGCGACAGCGCTGGCCCCGCACCTGCGGGAGATGTTCACAGACTCGCTAGCTAGGGGCACATTGCCACCCACGTTAGCACAGGCCTCAATCTCGCTGATACCTAAGAAAGACAAAGACCCAACGGAATGTGGGTCATACAGACCCATATCTCTGCTGAATGCAGACGCCAAAATACTGGCCAAAATCCTAGCCAAGAGGCTAGAAGACTGTGTACCTGAGGTGGTCACAGAGGACCAGACGGGCTTTGTCAAAGGTAGACAGCTTACCGCGAACATCAGGCGCCTGCTGAACGTGATAATGACCCCCTCCGGGGAGAGAACACAAGAGGTGATCGTCTCCCTGGACGCAGAAAAGGCCTTCGACAGAGTCGAGTGGAAATACCTCATAGAGGTACTGGAGCGGTTCGGGCTTGGAACAGGGTTCACCGCTTGGGTAAAGCTCCTGTACAACGCACCCATGGCGAGTGTACAGACCAACAATACCAACTCCCAATACTTCCAGCTGCACAGGGGCACCAGACAAGGATGCCCACTGTCCCCGCTGCTGTTCGCACTAGCAATTGAACCGCTAGCAATCGCGCTCAGGGCAGCAAAAAATTGGAGGGGGATCCGAAGGGGAGGTAGAGAGCACAGAGTCTCACTCTATGCGGATGATCTGCTCCTCTATATCTCGGACCCACAAAGCAGCATGGACGGAATCATCGCGCTCCTGAAAGAGTTTGGAGCCTTCTCGGGCTACAAACTCAACATGAGCAAAAGTGAGATCTTCCCAGTACACCCGCAAGGGGGGGGGGGGGCAGCACTAAAGGGGCTGCCGTTCAATCAAGCCCGACATAAATTCCGCTACCTGGGGATCCAAATAGCCCATGACTGGAAAGGGATCCACAAATGGAACCTCACCAGCCTGACGGAGGAAGTTAAAAAGGACCTGCAAAGATGGAACACACTCCCGCTCTCCCTCGCGGGGAGAGTTCAGACGATCAAAATGAACGTACTGCCCAGGTTCCTCTTCCTGTTTAGATCCATTCCGATCTACATCCCCAAGGCCTTTTTCAAAGCGCTGGACAAACTCATCATGGCGTTCGTATGGGGGGGTAAAAATGCTAGGATCCCAAAGAAGGTCTTACAAAAAACAAAAACCAGGGGAGGGCTAGCCCTCCCGAATCTACAATTCTACCACTGGGCAGCAACAGCCGAGCGAGTAAGGGGATGGATCCAGGAGCCAGAGGCTGGGTGGGTGCGTGCGGAGGAGGCCTCCTGCATGGGAACCTCCCTCCGGGCCCTCGCCACGGCAGCACTCCCATCCCCACCCAAAAAACACTCCAGCAGCCCAGTGGTGACAGCCACCCTCCAATCCTGGAACCAACTGCGGCAGCAACTTGGCCTGACCAAAATGTCGAACAGGGCTCCCATCTGCAACAACCATAGGTTCACACCAGCACTGACTGACGCCACCTTCAAAAGGTGGAGGCAGGACGGGGGGACACTGACAGTCAGGGACCTATACACGGACGACAGGATCGCAACACTGGACGAACTGACAGAGAAGTTTCAGCTAGCTGGGGGGAACGAGCTACGGTACCTGCAGCTCAAAAACTTCCTACGAAAGGAGACAAGGACGTACCCACAACCGCCACGACAGACACTACTGGAAGACCTACTGGACGCAAGTATCCTAGAGAAAGGGAACTGTAGTGACATGTATGACCGACTGGTAGATAGGGACGACACCGTACTGGACGCAACAAGAAGGAAATGGGAGGACGACCTGGGGATGGAGATAGGGTGGGGACTCTGGAGCGAAGCACTGCATAGGGTCAACTCCACCTCCACGTGCGCAAGGCTCAGCCTGACGCAACTAAAAGTGGTACATAGAGCCCACTTAACAAGAACCCGTATGAGTAGGTTCTTCCCGGAGGTGGAAGACAGATGTGAACGGTGCCAAAGAGGCCCGGCCAACCACGCCCACATGTTCTGGTCTTGCCCCAGACTCGTGGAGTACTGGACAGCCTTCTTCGAGGTTATGTCCAAAGTGGTGGGAGTGAGGGTGGAGCCATGCCCGATAGTGGCGGTCTTCGGGGTTTCAGAACAGCCAGATCTATTCCTGGGGAGGAGGGCGGACGCCCTTGCCTTTGCCTCCCTGATCGCCCGCCGTAGAATCCTGTTTGGCTGGCGGTCAGCAGCACCGCCCAGAGCTGCGGATTGGCTGTCCGACCTCTCGGAATCTCTCCAAATGGAGAAAATCAAATTTGCCATCCGAGGGTCGGACGACGGCTTCCACAGAACGTGGGAGCCATTCATGCAACTGTTCCGGGACCTATTTGTGGCCAATGTACAAGAGGAAGAATAGTCGGGGGAAGGTAGCGGGAGGGGCTACAGGTTCGGTACGGGGGTTCGATGGCTAGCTAAGGCCCAAAACCAAACTAAATAAACATGTTGGGGGGGGGGGGGGGGCGGGCGCAGTTACTACTACGAAGATGCTTACCTGTAAATATGTATGTTAATTTTTGCGTGTTTGTTTGTTGTTTTTTTTCTTTTTTTTTTTTTTTTTTTTTTTTTTTTTTTTTTTTTTTTTTTTGTTCTTTTTCTCTCCTAACAATTTGTAATTTGTTCAATATAAAATATGAAAACTGAATAAAAACATTTATAAAAAAAAAAAATATTGCACTTGACATTCTGCCAGTTATGACAGCACGGAATATCTCTGCTAGTATAAAAATCTTTAATGTCTCAATTGGTACTTCACTGAACCCTTTCTGATACAAAGCCAGTTCATGTTACTGTTTGAATTAATTGGTGCTCTATCTCAATAATAACGACCGCTAATTGTCCCAAGCATGCTTCAATGAAGTTACTGTGAAAAGCCCCGAGTCGCCACATTCCGGCGCTTGTTCGGGGAGGCCGGTACGGGAACCCGCGCTGCTGCCTTGATTTACATGACAAGCCAGCTATTTAGCCCGCTGTGCTAAACCAGCCCCAGTAAATGCGTTGCTGGAATTTGCGAGCTAATGCTGGAAGGGTTACCACGAGAGGGCCAGGTGTCGAACGTGGTATTTTA
The DNA here is from genome assembly GCF_902713615.1 of Scyliorhinus canicula. Classification (NCBI taxonomy): domain Eukaryota; kingdom Metazoa; phylum Chordata; class Chondrichthyes; order Carcharhiniformes; family Scyliorhinidae; genus Scyliorhinus; species Scyliorhinus canicula. The sequence continues at coordinate 26,148 of NW_024056007.1, read as the reverse complement.
AATCCGTATTCAGGCGCGTTAACCATTGCGCCACTGGCCCAGTTAGGACAGCGCTAGCCTCTGCCACGTCTATACAAAACCAGACGATATCTCAATCACTGCTGCACCAGTCCATGTCTCTGTTTATATCCACAATGCCCTCTCTGTTATTATTGCGCTATTTCACCTTTCTCATTGCTGCACTTGGCCATGTCTTAGTTCCTATTAATCTATGGAAAGGTCGTTGCTCTATCATTATTTTACTAATCTATGTCTCAGTTTTTATTGTACAAGGTCCCGGATCTAACACAATTGTACAGTCAATTTACTTACCCGTTATCACTGCAGAAGACGATGGTCTTGTTTATAAAACATCCTGTCTCAATTATTACTCGATCATGCACTGCCTAATTTTTGTATTCCACTAAACACTGCCTCTGTTTATATTACACTTATCATGTTATCTGCTTATATTCTGGAAGCGCCTTGCTCAGTTTGTATTACACTATGACATTGTCTCTGTTTATATTAGAATATATCTTGTCTTTGTAACAACAGCAGACAGCATGTTTTGTTCATATTGCACAAGACTAAGCCTCATCTTAATAGACGAGACCCTCTCTCAGTAATTACTGAACTGGACCCAGTCTCCATTCATATTACTCTAGTGGCTCTGACGATAAATGGTGCAGTCAGGCCTATATCTATATTGCTGCCCAAAAGCTGGCCCCGATAATATTAAAACAGTTCCTCTATAAGATAATATCGCATCAGTTTCTGCATCGTTATATGAGTGCTTATTCGTTATAAGTATCCTATTTTCCAATAACACTTCTTTGAGAAAATCTGCTTTCTTTTAATAATTTTCTATCATTTTCCCAAATTTTAATCTTTCGTCCATCTCCACTTTCCGCGAATGTGTGAAAGCTCTTGTGTTTCAATTGAAGATTATTTAATACTGTAACGATATATTCATTACCGTTCTGCTGTGTGCTCTTGTTTATAAAGTGATTTCAGGTTGACTATATCATTTCCAGGACAGGGGCCTCTCTGTCTCCACTGATAAGTTGGAAAATTCGATTCCATTACATTGCCAATCAGCTGCAGGTTATTGTTCCCCTGATAATCTCACAGAAGCTCCTGATAAAAACCCCGATTCTGTGGTTTGTGCAAATGATGGCAACATGACTAGCTATAGGTGTTGGGAGCGGCGCTTCGCCACAGTGGGTCCACCCCTCAATGGCGCTAGCGGTCCAGATTCCATTCCAACTTCGGGTGACTGTCTGTGTCGAGTTTGCACTGTCTGGGTCCCCGTGTCTGCGTTTGTTTTCTCCGGGTGCTCCGGTTCCACCCCACAGTCCAAAGGCGTGCAGGTTAGGTGGATTGGCCATGCTAAATTGCTCCTTAGTGTCCGAAGATTTCCCGGTTGGATGGGGTTACGGGTGAGTGGGCCTGAGTAGGGTGGTCTTTCAGAGGGTTAGCGCAGACTCAATGGCAGAATGGCCACCTTATGCACTGTAGGGATTTTCTGATTCTATGAAAAACACCTGCAATTCTCCAATTTATTGTTCCTGTTAATCGAAAGGATTGAAACACCTGCTGCTCGACAGGGAGAACATTCACTAATTATTTTGTAATACTGTTTTTAACTTGTAACTTGATAAAGTGATGTCTATGTTTCTAAAGTCCACCACAACCACTCTAATCATTTTTGGATTCATTCGTCTGACTGCAGGTTTAATAATCTATATAATCTTGTGTAAAATGAGTTAGGGTGTGGTGTAGCAGAAACAGAGATGGGCCTGATGTAATATAACCAGAAATACTGACTGATGGACATGGACTACAGTGATACAAGAAGGCTGTTGACTGCAACCTTCTGAAAGGCAACCAGTACTTACCGAGCCAGAACCTCCCATCAATGAATTTTTAAAAACAGTGCAATAATGACAGACAGGACCTGATGTAATGTAGGCAAAGATATTTGCTAGTGTAGGGATAACAAGAACTGATCATGAGAGTAATAACTACAGATAATGCTATTGGATAATAAGACAGCACCTGATATGATATTGTAATGAATATGAATTTCTGTGCTCAAAATCGGGAAAATGCTATGTAATGTATTAACTGGCAGGGGTCAGAAATAACAATACTGGAAAAGACTTCCGGTGGCTGTGATGGATCAGTAAGCCACACATTTGGGAGCTCCCGTTTTAAAGAGATTTTTCGGCTCTTTTGAGAGCCCAAAACGGAAATTTTTCGACGTCTCCCGGTGGGGGAAGGTGTGCTGAACGACTTTCCCTGCAGTCCATGACTCGAACTCGGAGTGGAAAGGGGGAAAAAACAGCAGCAGCTCCTCAGAAAAAACGGGGGAAGGGATCCAAGATGGCCGCCGACAGAGCTCCAGAGGAATGGAGACTCTGGGCCCAGGAACAACAAACTGATCTCCTGCGCTGCTTTAAAGAATTCAAGGATGAAGTACTGAGCTCTCTGCAGGAAACGAACAGAAGGCTGTCAGAGATTCAGTCCACCCAGGGTGCTGCCATCAAGAAGTTGCAGACGCAGGCCATTGAACGAGAGGAGGAGGCCGTGGTCCTCGTGAGTAAGGTGGAGGGGCACGAAGCACTCCACAAGAAGTGGCAGGAACGCTTTGAGGAGCTGGAACACCGCATGAGGTGGGAAAACCTGCGGATCTTGGGCCTTGCAGAGGGGCTGGAGGGATCGGACCTGACAGCCTATGTGGCTGTAATGCTGAATTCGCTAGTGGGGGCCGGATCTCTCCATTTGCCCTTGGAGCTGGAGGGAGCGCACAGGGTGCTGGCCAGGAGGCCCAAGGAAGATGAACCCCCGCGTGCGGTGCTGGTGAGGTTCCACCGGTTCAGTGATCGGGAGTGCGTGCTGCGCTGGGCCAAGAAGGTGAAGAGCAGCAATTGGGAGAATGGGGTAGTGCGGATCTACCAGGACTGGAGTGCGGAGGTGGCTAAGCGGCGGTCCGGGTTTAATCGGACGAAAGAGGTGCTTTATAGAAAAAAGATAAAGTTCGGAATGTTGCCGCCCGCGCGCCTGTGGGTAACTTATTTGGACCGGCACCATTATTTCGATTCCCCGGAGGAGGCGAGGGCCTTCGTGCGGACGGAGAAACTGGACTTGAACTAGGGGTTGGGGGTTGCGAGGTCGGCTGTAAGATATTAGTGCTGGATTCTGCTGTTGCTGTGTTCTCTTTTTCTTCTGTTGTTTTCTTCTTGTTTTAGTACTTTTGCAATTTTGATATGGTTATTTACGGAGAGGTTGTTCTGCTATGTTTTTGTTTTTGTGCTGTGGGACATTGTCTGGGTTGTGTATCTTGAGGGGATGGTCGGGGGGGTATGTTGTATTCTATGCCGGAGTGAGGGTATGGAGTGGGGCTGATATTTGGGAGCTGCGTCAGAAGGGTGTGGTGGGGCAGTGCAAAAGCGCGGGCTTTCCTCTGGTTTCCCGTGCTGCGGGGCTGGGGGGTGGAGATGGTGACGAGGGAGGCGGGGCCTTAACTGGTTCTTCCCCGCGCTGGAGCGGTGCCAGGAGGAGGGATAGATTGGGGGATGATCCCACTTCGGGAGGGGTCGGGCTATTGGCGGGAGTTTCCGGGGTCAGCAGAAGTTAGCTGACCCACGGAAGTACAATGGAGGACGGTTCGCGGCTGGGAGGGTTCCTAGCCGGGGGGGAAGGGAGGGGGGGAAAGGGGAATACCGGGTTGCTGCTGGTAGGGTCAAGAAGGAGCTGGTGGGGGCTGGGGGGACAGAGATGAGGGGTTGTCACTATGGGGACGGGGTCGAGCAGGGGGTGCTGGCCTGGGGCGGGCAGTCAACGGGCTATGGCTAGCCGATGGGGGAGGGGGGCGGGACGCCCTCTGATCCGGTTGGTCACCTGGAATGTGAGAGGGTTGAATGGGCCGGTGAAGCGGTCGAGGGTACTGGCTCACCTGAAGGGGCTAAAGGCGGATGTGGCAATGCTTCAGGAGACCCACCTGAGGGTGGCGGACCAGGTCGGCATGAGGAAGGGATGGGTGGGGCAGGTTTTCCACTCAGGGTTGGATGTGAGGAACCGGGGAGTGGCGATTCTGGTGGGGAAAAATGTGTTGTTTGAGGCATCGGAGGTGGTGACGGATAAGGGGGGTAGGTATGTGATGGTTAGGGGCAGGCTACAAGGAGAGAAGGTGGCACTGGCTAGTGTTTATGCCCCAAATTGGGACGATGCGGGCTTTATGAGGCGTATGTTGGGACGGATCCCGGATCTAGAGGCGGGAGGTCTGATCATAGGGGGGGGACTTTAATACGGTGTTGGATCCTTCACTGGATTGGTCCAGCTCTAGGACGGGTAGGAGGCCGGCGGCGGCCAAGGTACTGAGAGGGTTTATGGACCAGATGGGTGGGGTGGATCCATGGAGGTTTGTAAGGCCGAGGGCACGCGAGTACTCTTTCTTCTCCCACGTACATAGGGTCTACTCTCGGATAGATTTCTTTGTGGTGAGTAGGGGACTGATTCCGAGAGTGGAGGAGGCCGAGTATTCGGCCATTGCAATCTCCGACCATGCTCCGCATTGGATAGAGTTGGAGATGGGAGAGGTGCGAGACCAACGTCCGTTGTGGCGGTTGGATGTGGGGTTGTTGGCGGAGGAGGAGGTGTCTAGGAGGGTCCGGGCAAGTATTGAGGGGTACCTTGAGGTGAATGATACGGGGGAGGTTCAGGTGGGGATGGTCTGGGAAGCCCTGAAGGCAGTAATTCGTGGGGAGCTGATGTCCATCCGGGCACACAGGGAGAGGAGCGAGAGGAGTGAGAGGGATAGACTGGTGGGAAAGATGCTGGAGGTGGACAGGAGGTATGCAGAGGCACCAGAGGAGGGACTGTTGGGGGAGAGGCGCAGCCTGCAGGCTAAATTTGATTTGCTGACCACTAGAAAGGCGGAGGCACAGTGGAGGAAGGCACAAGGGGCAGTGTACGAACATGGTGAAAAGGCGAGTAGGATGCTGGCTCATCAGCTGCGTAAGCGGGATGCGGCTAAGGAGATTGCTGGAGTGAGAGATAAGAGTGGGAATGTGGTGCGGAAGGGGTAGAGGTGAATGAGGTCTTCAAGGATTTTTACGGGGAACTGTACCGGTCGGAGCCAACGGGGGAGAGGAGGGGAATGGAGAGGTTCCTTGACGGGCTTTCTTTCCCGAAGGTGCAGGAGGAGAAGGTGGAGGGGTTGGGTGCGCCGATTGAGCTGGAGGAGCTAGTTAAGGGGATCGGGCAGATGCAGTCAGGGAAGGCACCGGAGCCGGATGGGTTCCCGGTGGAATTTTATAAAAAGTTTGTGGATCAGTGGGCCCCTTGCTGGTGCGAACACTCAATGAAGCGTGGGAGGGGGGACTTTGCCCCCGACGATGTCACAGGCGCTGATCTCGTTAATTTTAAAGAAGGACAAGGACCCCCAGCAGTGTGGTTCATACAGGCCCATATCTCTCCTCAACGTGGACGCTAAGGTGCTGGCAAAAATCCTGGCCACCAGGATAGAGGACTGTGTGCCAGGGGTTGTGCACGAGGACCAGACAGGTTTTGTGAAGGGAAGGCAGCTGAACACGAATGTGCGGAGATTGCTGAATGTCATTATGATGCCGGCGATTGAGGGGGAGGCAGAGATAGTGGTGGCACTGGATGCGGAGAAGGCCTTTGATAGAGTGGAGTGGGGGTACCTATGGGAGGTGTTGGGGAGGTTTGGATTTGGTGAAGGGTTCATTAGATGGGTAAGGCTGTTATATGAGGCCCCGATGGCGTGCGTGGCTACGAATAGGAAGAGGTCGGAGTACTTCCGGCTTTACCGAGGGACCAGGCAGGGTTGCCCCTTGTCCCCCTTGTTGTTTGCACTGGCAATCGAGCCGCTGGCGATGGCATTGAGAGATTCAGAGAGGTGGAGAGGCTTGGTGCGAGGTGGAGAGGAACATAGGGTGTCGTTGTATGCCGACGACCTGTTACTGTATGTGGCGGACCCGGTGGGAGGGATGCCGGGAATGATGGAGTTACTAGCCGAGTTTGGGACCTTCTCAGGTTATAAATTAAACTTAGGCAAGAGCGAGGTGTTTGTGGTGCACCCTGGAGACCAGGAGGAAGGAATTGGTAGGCTCCCGCTTAGGCGGGCAGGGGAGAGCTTTAGGTACCTGGGGGTGCAAGTGGCCAGGGACTGGGGGACTCTCCACAAGCATAACTTTACCAGGCTGGTAGATCAGATGGAGGAGGAGTTCAGGAGGTGGGACATGCTGCCATTGTCGTTGGCGGGGAGGGTGCAGTCCGTCAAAATGACAGTGCTTCCGAGGTTATTGTTCCTTTTTCAGTGCATGCCCATATTTATCCCCAGGGCCTTCTTCAGGAGAGTGACTAGCAGTATTCTGAGTTTTGTGTGGGCACATGGGGCTCCGAGAGTGAGGAGGGTGTTCCTGGAGCGAGGAAGGGATGGAGGTGGGCTGGCACTGCCCAACCTTCTGGGGTACTATTGGGCAGCCAATGTGTCAGTGGTGCGTAAATGGGTGATGGAGGGGGGAGGGGCGGCGTGGGAAAGAATGGAGATGGCGTCATGTAGAGGTACGAGCCTGGGTGCCATGGTAACGGCACCGTTGCCGCTCTCCCCTAAGAGGTTTAGCACGAGCCAGGTGGTGGCGGCGACCCTAAGAATCTGGGGACAGTGGAGACGGCATCGGGGGGAAACAGGGGACTCGATGGAGGCTCCACTGGGTTGTAACCATCGGTTCATCCCGGGGAACACGGATGGGGGATTTAGGGGGTGGCAAAGGGCGGGCATCAGCAAATTGAGGGACCTGTTTATTGACGGGAGGTTTGCGGGCCTGGGGGAACTGGAAGATAAATTTGGCCTCCCCCAGGGGAACATGTTCAGATACCTGCAGGTAAAGGCGTTTGCTAGGCGACAGGTAGAGGGATTCCCTTTGCTGCCCTCGCAGGGGACGATGGACAGAGTGCTTTCGGGGGTGTGGGTAGGAGAGGGGAAGGTGTCGGACATCTATAAGGTAATGCAGGAGGTGGAGGAGTCGTCAGTGGAGGAGCTGAAGGCTAAATGGGAGGAGGAACTCGGGGAGCAGATAGAGGACGGGACTTGGGCGGAGGCCTTGGAGAGAGTCAACTCTTCCTCCTCATGTGCGAGGCTTAGTCTCATCCAATTTAAGGTGCTGCACCGGGCCCACATGTCCGGGACTAGGATGAGTAGGTTCTTCGGGGGTGAGGGCAGGTGCACCAGATGTTCGGGGAGTCCTGCGAACCACGCCCATATGTTCTGGGCATGCCCAGCACTGGAAGAATTCTGGAAGGGGGTGGCGGGGACGGTGTCGAGGGTGGTTGGATCGAGGGTCAAACCAGGGTGGGGACTCGCGATTTTTGGAGTTGCGGGAGAGCCGGGAGTGCAGGAGGCGAAAGAGGCCGGTGTCCTGGCCTTTGCGTCCCTAGTAGCCCGTCAAAGGATTCTGTTACAATGGAAGGATGCAAGGCCCCCAAGCGTGGAGACCTGGATTAGTGACATGGCGGGATTTATAAAATTGGAAAAGGTCAAATTTGCCCTGAGAGGATCAATACAAGGGTTCTATAAATGATGGCTGCGTTTTCTGGACTTCCTGGCTCAGAGATAGGTAACTGGGTCAATAGCAGCAGCAACCCGGGGCGGGGGGGGGGGGGGGGTGCATTATTGCAGTGTTTATTCTGTAACTTTATAATGTGTTAATTTGCGTTGTTGTTAAAATGCTGGGTTGTTCATGGGGATGGGGCGAATGTATATGATTGTTAATATTATTGTTATTTTCGGTATTTTACTAAGGTGCGTCAATGTTGTATAAAATCAAAATTTCTCAATAAAAATTATTTTAAAAAAAAAGAAAATACCTGCTCTCAACTCCCAAGGTTGCCCGTCGTCTCAAGGACTATTCAAAGGTGCCGACAAAAAAATTCTGGATTTCCCGCTAATCCAGCGGCTAGACACGGTTTTGAAATACCTGACAAATATTGCAAGCTTGACAATGGCGAGCAGTTTCTGAGGTTCGATTCGGGCGTCGAGGATCAACAGCGCTTACTAGTATTCGCATCAGAAAGTGCTCTTCAGGATTTAGCATCATATCGTCATTGGGCATGTGATAGAACATTCAAGATTGTGCCACAACAGTGGTTTCAACTGTTCTGCATTCATGTACAAGTTAAAGGTAGCAGTCTACCACGGGTCTTTGCATTACTGCCGAATAAAAGGAAGCAGACATACGAATTATTCTTTGACCAATTGAAAATTATGCAACCTGATGCAGATCCGATTGATATCATGGCAGATTTCGAAGCTGCAGTTCACAAGGCAATTAATTCATCATTCCTTAATGCATCTGTCGTGGCATGTTTGTTTCATTTGAGCCAATCTGTGTTTCGAAAAATTACCGATTTAGGCCTCAAAGAAAAATACAACACAGACTCTGAATTCTGTCTTAAAATTCGATGTTTTTCAGCATTAGCTTTCCTCCCCGTTGAAGATGTCGAAGAGGCTTATGAAGATTTGATAGACGATGAAGAAATACCTGCTGAATTCATCGTTTACTTCGACTGGGTCACTGTCCGTATGGAGGAAAAATGTTGCCCAGAAACTGGAATTGTCTGTTCTGAATTTCAGTTACAAGGCATTAGGAGAGGACTTTCAGACTGGAAACACAAATCAAATATCACATCAAGCTCCAACAGTGTCATTCGGTTAATCAGGATCTGAATATCCTCAGACTATGAATGTGGAATGAGAAAGTTTCCTTTGTGGGAAAATATTCAAACATCAGTGTGACTGGAAAATCACTGAGACAGACACACACCCGAGTGAGAGTGTTCCAGTGAACTGACTGTGGAAAGAGCTTTAACCTGTTACACAGCCTGAAGGAAAGATCACACCATTCACTGCCAGGAGAAACCATCCATGTGTTGTGTGTGTGGCCGAGCTTCAACTGATTGTCTAAAGAGGAGAGGCACGAAGACACTGACTCCATGGAGACACCATGGAAGCATGGAGATTGTGGAAGTGGCTGTTCGGCAGGTTAGTGAGAATCAGGTCAAAGGAGCGATGGGCGAGTTTCACAGACAAGATGAGCTCTGAGAGAGCATGATGGGAGACAGCAGGAAAAGAGGGGAAAGATGTGAGTTCAGAACTTGGGCAAGAAAGGACTTCATAGGCAATTTTACTGAGTGGTTTAGTGAAGGATTTTTACAGGGATTTTCACAGTAACTTCATTGCAGTGTTAATGTAAGCTTGCTTGTGACAGTCATAAAGATTATTAGAATCAACAGAATCCGATTGTTTCAATGGGTGGAATTTTCCAGCCCTTACCGCTGGTTGGATCTTCCAGACTCACCAACCGCCTTGCGGCGGGCTCCCATGCGGCAGGACGGGTGAACCATGCAAAAGGCCGTAGACTTTGACAGGACTGGAAGATCCTGCCTGTGGCCAATGGGAAGCCACAGGAGAACCGGAAAACCCTGCCCAATCTGAATGAGAAAGAAGCCACAGGAGAACCGGAAAACCCTGCCCAATCTGAATGACAAAGAAGCCACAGGAGAAGCCACAGGGGTGAAGGTGGAGGAACAGGGCAGAGGGAGAACTTAGGTTAGAGATATTAAAAAGACTTAACACACAGTATTTAACACAAATAATTGGCCGCAGAAAAATACTTGTCACTGTACTTCAGTGCATGTGACAATAAATCAAATGAATGGCCGACTTCTATTCCTTTTTTATGAATTTAGAGTACCCAATTCATTTTTCCAATTAAGGGGCAATTTACCATGGCCAATCCACCTACCTGGCACATCTTTAGGTTGTGGGGGTAAGATCCATGCAAACATAGGGAGAATGTTCAAACTCCACATGGACAGTGACCCAGAGCCGGGATCAAACCTGGGACCTCGGTGCCATGAGGCAGCAGTGCTAACCATTGCGCCACCGTGCTGCCCGAGCCTATTCCTGTGGAATATTCATTGTTTTATAGAATGATACAGCACAGATTGAAACCATTCGGTCTAATATACCAGAGGTGGCTCTTTGAAACATCCATCCAATTAATTCCACAGTCAGGCTGGCTGAGCCAGAACAATGAATATCTGCTGTAGTAATCTGAGAGTTTAATGGATGCAGTTGGATGCTTCTGAGGCTCTCGAACCCTTGTAGAGAAAATGATTGACCTGTGTATTAAGCTATTTTAAAAGCTTACTGAAATCAAAATAGAAAGTTCTGGAAAATCTCAGCAGGTCAGGCAGCATCTGTGGTGAGAGAAACAGAGTTAATGTTTCAATGCTAATATTACCCATCTTTGAACCTGAACTGGACACTCTTTTGTCCTTTATTCTGACATTAAAACTTCCTGTAATTTTTTTCTTTATCAAAACCATTACAAGTCCACTTGCAAAGATGATGGAGTCAAAGACCTTGGATAAAAATGGACTTCCGAGACAGTCTGGCCCGGTGGGCGAGTGGAAGGAGGGAATAGCAGCGACAGATGATCAGATTGTCTCAATCTTAGTGACAAACTCCACGAGCTCCTGACGCTTGTTGTTGGAAGTGAGGATGGAGGAGACGGAGAGGAGAGCCCTTCAAAAGGAACTAACTTGTTTCAGCGATATTAAAAAGACTCAATGCACTATAATTAACACAAACTAGTTTGACTTGATTTTTATTCAGAATTTAATTGCTTCTAACTGGGTTGGAGTTCATGAACATCAGCAGCAATTGACCCCAATTAACATGTTTCAGTCCAGGATGTGATTACCATAAAAATCCAATCCCTGAACTTGTTGGTGCATCAGCAGTTTGGATAACTGAGTGAATCCACTCCCACACTCGGAGCAGGTGAACGGCTTCTCCCCTGTGTGAACTCACAGCTGTAGTGAGGCGAGAAGATAGTCTGAACCCGTTCTACAGCGTGTACATGTTGATAGGACATCAGTTCCCCAGAATTGTTTTAAAACTCCTCACAGTCTGGATGTTTAAATGGTCTCTCCCCAGTGTGAACTCACTGATGTCTCAGCAGATTGGAGAAATGTGCAAATCCCTTCTCACAGTGGAAGCAGGTGAACAGCCTCTCTCCAGCGAGAAATGTTGGTGTGGCTGCAAGTGTTGTGAGTGTGTCAGCCCTTTCCCACACTGGGAGCAGGTGAACGGTCTCTCCCCAGTGTGAGTGCACTGATGGATTTTCAACTTGGATGGGTAATCAAATCCCTTCCCACAGTCTCGCCATTTCCATGGTTTCTCCCAGTGTGACTGCATTTATATACTGGCAGGCTAGATGATTGGCTGAAGCCTTGTCCACACACAGGACACGTGCGGTTCCTCTCCACTGTGAACGGTGCTTTTTCCTGCTATGTTCAAAATCTGATTCAGTTTCCGATAAATTCGGTAAGTGTTAGATGCTGATATGATGTTTGGTTTGTGCTTCCTAACTGCAAATCCTCTCTTTCAAAGACCAACTATATTAACACCTATAACTGAGCTGGAGTTATTTTTTAATTAAGCAGAAACAGACTCAGATGGACATGGTTCAGTCCTGAATATGATCACCAGCAAATTCCAATCACAAGTTACTTATGAATTCGCTGGTGTTTCAGCAGGTTGGATGACTGACTAAATCCCTTCCCACACAGGGAGCAGGTGAATGGCCTCTCCCCAGTGTGAATATAGCGATGTGCAAGTAGGTGGGATGATTGAGTGAATCCCTTCCCACACTGGGAGCAGGTGAACGGTCTCTCCCCAGTGTGAACTCGTTGGTGTCTCAGCAGATTGGCTGAATGAGTGAATCCCTTCCCACACTGGGAGCAGGTGAACGGCCTCTCCAGAGTGTGAACTCGCTCGTGTGTCCGCAGGGTGTATGAGTGAGCAAATCTCTTCCCACACTGGGAGCAGATGAACGGCTTCTCCCCAGTGTGAACCCGTTGGTGTAATGCTAGGTTGGATGACCGATTGAATTCCAACCCACACTGAGAGCAGGTGAATGGCCTCTCCTGAGTGTGAAGTCGTTGGTGTCTCAGCAGAGTGGATGTGTGAGCAAATCCCTTCCCACACTGAGAGCAGGTGAATGGCCTCTCCCCAGTGTGGCTGCGTCGATGAGTTTCTAGCTGGGATGGGTAATTGAATCCCTTCTCACAGTCCCCACATTTCCATGGCATCTCCCTGTCCTGACTGCAATTATGTTCCAAAAGGCCAGATGATTGGCTGAAGTCTTGTCCATACACAGAACACATCAACGGTTTCCCCCCACTGTGATCGGTGCTTTTTTCTTCCATGTTCAAATTACGATGATGTTTAGGTTACAATAAATTGGCCGTCTCCATCAGATTCTGATATCATTTTCGATTAAAGTTTCCTGACTGCAAATCCTCCTCTTCTAACACCCTGTGAAATTGATTTGAAACAGAATAAAGGGAGTGAGAGAGAAACCACAAAAACACAAAGGCAAGTTGTGAAATTGAGCTGAATGAATCTGGTCATTTGTGGGGCCGGCACTAAGAAAAAGTGACCACGAAAACTGCTGGATTGTTGTAAAAACCCAACTGGTTCACGAATGTCCTTCAGGGAAGGGAATCTGCCAAAGTTGAGTCCCACTCATTTACCCATCACCCCTGTGCTCATTGACCTACATTGGGCCCTGGTTAAGCAGTATCTCAATGGAACATTCCCATCCTTGTTTGCAAATCTTGCTCTATCCTATTTTCAGCTGCACAGATGTTTAAATCTTTAACCACAGGTCAAACAGAAACATTTACATTCAGGTCCTCATGAACTGAGTGACTGTCAGATTTTGAAGTGAATCTTGGTTGAGTTTTCTGAGGGAGGGAGGGAGCGAGCGAGAGAGAGAAAGAAGGGATTTTATATGTCAATAGCTGGTAGCCCTCACCCTCCACGGGCGTTTTGCATTTTTTTTGAGAGTCACACCAGCTCCAGAGACATGGAATCCCTCACAGGTAACACAGCAGAGCACTAAAAGCTCAAAATTGTTGATAAATGCTCAGAAATACTGAGCTGTGAAGCAGTTTCATTGTTTTCAATATTAAAATGTCCCACTGTAGCCTGCAGCTGGATAGATATCAGCAACTCTGGAGTCGGAGGAAAAGGTTCCTAGTTGAGGAAATATCAGGGGGTGATGTCACCGTGCAAGTGTCGGTGCGTGATGACATCACAGACAGGAAGACAGAACATCTGGATCTGTGCAAACCACATATTATGGAGGATGTGACGGTCCTTGAGAGAGTGCAGGGGAGACTTACCAGAATAGTTCCAGGAATGAGGGATTTTAGTTGCAATGTTAGGTTGGAGAAACTGCGGTTGTTCTCCTTGGAAGAAAGGAGATTGATTTAGGTACAAGTTTCTGATTGATCTCGGTAAAGTAGTTAAAGAAACGCTGCTCCTTCCAGCTGATTGCAAAAGGATTTCAGGACACAGATTTAAGATTTGGAGCAAGATTTGGAGGTGATATGAGGCAGAAATTTTACAGTGAATGGTAATGACTTGGAACTCAATGCTTACACTGAAAGTGCAATAATACCCAGGTCCTGATGAATTGAGTGATGCTGTAGGAGTTTGATGTCAGGGTTCGCTTGTGTTTCCTGTCTGCAAATCCTTTTCTAATACCCTGAAAATGAAAGTTACAAAAGCCATCTTTGTCAGTCCAAACAAGAAATTCAGGAAAAAAGTAAACCTATCGTGGGGCATAAATGCTTCACAGCTCCAGGATCCCAGGTTCGATTCCCGGCTGGGTCACTGTCTGTGTGGAGTCTGCACGTCCTCCCCGTGTGTGCGTGGGTTTCCTCCGGGTGCTCCGGTTTCCTCCCACAGTCCAAAGATGTGCGGGTTAGATGGATTGGCCATGCTAAATTGCCCGTAGTGTCCTAAAAAGTAAGGTGGGGGGGGGGGGGGGGTTTGTTGGGTTACGGGTATAGGGTGGATACGTGGGTTTGAGTAGGGTGATAATTGCTCGGCACAACATCGAGGGCCGAAGGGCCTGTTCTGTGCTGTACTGTTCTATGTTCTATTCTTGGTTTGAGTTTGCTTTGCGTAAATCCTCGCTTTCTAACCCCCTGTAAAAGGATTTTCCAAAATTAATCACTGTCAGTCCAGGATAGAAATTCACGACGTTCTCTCCTCCTGCTCCCTGGTCCAGGATGACCGCTCATACTCCCTGCTACACTTTGCCCCTCCATGTCATCAGCAGTCCCTCTATTCGAGGATGATGTTTACTCAGGGTAGGTTGAGAGATTTGACAGGTTCTTCATGTGACTGGACACAGTCGTAGATCTTTAGACACATGGAGGAGAATAGCCCAGGAGGTAGTGAGAACTGAAAAGCAGAACGTCTTTCTCTTCTTTTCCTGCTCTGCTTCAACAATAAGACATTGGGACTCAAAGGCTAATGTAGATTGATGGTTGGCTTCATTCTGAACATAGGGTAACAAATACCTCCCAAAACAATCACCTCCTTCAACACATCCCAAAAGACATGCTGTTAGGAGAGTTGGACATTCTGAATTCTCCCTCTGTGTACCCGAACAGTGCAGAAGGAGGCCACTCGGCCCATTGAGTCTGCACCAATCCTTTGAATGAGCACTCTACCCATTTACATTCCCTCGTCCACCCGCCTTATCCCCATAACCAAGAACCTAACCTGCACATCCCTGGACATTAAGGAGTAATTAAACGTGGCCAATCTACGGTAGCACAGTGGTTAGCACTGTTGCTTCACAGCGTCAGGGTCCTAGGTTCGATTCTTGGCTTGGGTCACTGTCTGTGCAGAGTCTGAAGATGTGCTGTTAGGTAATTTGGACATTCTGAATTCACGCTCTGTGTACCCCAACAGGCGCTGAAATGTGGCGATTGGGGATTTTCACAGTAACTTCATTACAGTGTTAATGTATGCCTACTTGTGATGATAAGGATTATTCTTTTTTTAAAAACATTGCCTCCAACAAAGATGGCGGCTCCACATGCGCTTTACCCCAATAAAGGTGGTGGCCGTTCACCCGGGTCGAACATGAGGATCTGCAGCCTCGCTCGGTACAAATTGGGTCAGGTAAGCTCTTTTCCCAGATTTGCAGCTCACACAACATGTTTACGGAGCTTTTCCGCCTAACCACATGCTTCTTCGCTCCCTCCGCCCCGTCAATTGCCTCTTCCCGATTTTAGATCTCAACAAGGAGCTGCTGTCCATCGCCATTACCCACAGTGCGCATGCTTCAATCAAGTCCAGTCCCGCCCCTCATTCACTCCGATTGGCTGGAGGACCAGCAGCGCTCGGTCGGTCCTCCAGCCCCACCCATGCTCTTCCTATTGGTCCAGAGCTGTCGTCAATCACCCGGGCATTGTGACGGTTCCAGATGGTGAGAGCGGCCACAGGCTCAGGCTGACTCGCTGATTGTCCAATAATAAGTGAGAGTCTCAGTGGGACAATCAGACAATAATAGTGGAGATGGGGCCCAGAGGAGAAACAGCAAAGGATTCACTCAATTTGAGAGTAAGAAACAGTTCATAAGTTCATAAGATATAGGAGCAGAATTAGGCCATTTGGTCCATTATTATTATAAGTGAGTCTGATCCGCCATTCTATCATGGCTGATATGTTCCTCATCTGTCACCTCATCTGCAGAGCAGGAGCTGGATTGCAAAATCAGCTAGAGCATCTCCTCCCTAGAACACATGACCTAGGAGCAGGAGTAGGCAATTTAGCATCCAGAGCCTAAACACCTTCAATTTTGATCATGGCTGATCTCGTCGTGGCCTCAACTCCAATGTTCTGCCCGTTCTCCATAAACCTTTATCCCCATTACCAATTAAATCTGTCTAACTTCTCCTTAAATTTACTCACTGTCCCTGCATCCACCGCACTCTGGGGTAGCGAATTCCACAGATTCACAACCATTTGGGAGAAGTAGTTTCTCCTCAAGTCTGTCTTAAATTTTCTACCTCCTTAATATGGTCTTAAGAAAGCAAAAAGGGAGCATCACAGAGAGGCCACAAAAACAAGTAGACAGGTTGTGACATTGGGCAGAATCGATGGGACCAGCATTAGAAAAGGAGATCATGAAACTGCTGGATTATTGTAAAAACCCAACTGCGATGTTAATATCCTTCAGGGAAAGGTACCTGCCATCAGCTCTGAACCTACACAAGAGTTTGCCAGGACATTAACAGAACCTGTCACTCCACCAGCTACAAAGACGAGGGCACCGGTGCAGACAAACACCATCACCTACAAATCCTCTTCCAGTCACACATCATTCTGAGTTGGACATATATCCCTGTTCCTCCATCGTCAGTGAATGGAAATTCTGCAATTCTACCAAAATGTATTTTGGAACACCTTGGTAGCTTGAAACACTCAATGGATATACTTGTTAATTAAACAATGCTGTATTCTGTAGCAATGTTGGAACAACGACTGCTGAACAACCAATTTCTCCTGGAACCTACCTCCCTTTAGTGTCCCGCATTGGAATTTTGCAGACCCAACAAGACCACTGTGGTTTGGACCCGTGGGAAAGACGAGAACGAGGTGACACACTTTAAGAATTAAACATGGGGGGAGGGGGGGGGGGGCAGCACGGTGGCACAGTGGTTAGCATTGCTGCTTACAGCACTGAGGACCTGGGTTCGAATCCTGACCCTGGGTCACTGTCCGTGTGGAATTTGCACATTCACCCCTTGTTTGCGTGGGTTTCACCCCCACAACCCAAAGATGTGCAAGTTAGGTGGATTGACCATGCTAAATTGCCCCTTAATTGGAAGAAATAATTGGGTACTCGAAATTTATTTTTAAAAAAGAATGAGAGATGGGAAGAACATGAAGGCTAAAATGAGGATAATTTTTTTCCCCCGAAGTTAGTGGAATTCACTTCCCAGAACAGTGGAGGCTGGGGCATTGCATTTATTTAAGGCAGGGATAGACAGATTTTTGATAGGCAAGGGAGACAAGGGTTCTGAGTGCAGGGGTTGGTGGTGCAGACAAGCATGGGGAACTGAGACCACAACCAATTCAGCCCTGATTTTATTGAATGGTGGAACAGGCTTGGAGGGCTGAATGGCCTGTTTCGGCTCCTAAATCATAGTCAAATGGGTTAAACCCAACAGTATCTCCTCCATCTCCACTTCAGCCCAAATTGCTTTGCATCCAATGCCCATTCTAATTGAACCCTGCTCTTAATTGGTCTGCCCAGCTTTTCTGTACCTGTGCATTCAGTCTTTTGGATTAAGAGAAGATGTATTCACACACACAACTGTTTTTTAGGTTGAACTGTGCTCCTTGGGAGAGGTGTACTTTCTCTCTCGCTCTCTTCCGCCGTGCCCCATATTGGTGTGTGCTTTACCAGTGGTCTGTGCTGCCCGTTTGGGAGCATTTCTGCTGATGTGGTGGTGGTGGTGGTGGGTGGTGGTGGCTTGAAATCTGGTGGTATTGGTTTCTTGTTGATTATTCATTGGTTTCTATTTTATAACAATAACTTTTATTGTCACAAGTCGGCTTACATTAACTGCAATGAAGTTACTCTGAAAATCCCCAAGTTGCCACATTCCGACGCCGTTTGGTTTCACTGAGGGAGAATTCAGAATGTCCAGTTTTGGTGTATTGTGGATATTTTTACTGTATTGCTGATTGTTTTGTATTCAGCTCTGTTCTTTTGTAATATGGAGTTGTTCATAAACTAAAATATCTGTATTCGCCCATGCAGGGAATTCTGGGTAGCATGGTCCACTATTTAAATGGAAGAAAGGAGAAAGATGATGTGTCAAAATCATAGAAAAGAACAACGATATAAAACAACTAACATAATTCGCTTCCATTCCCCATCAGTATCAGCCGAAATTAATATATTCATTGCAATCAAATACTGTGACTTAAATCCTTAAGTTTATCAATTGAATCATGTTTCTTTAACTGTATTTCTGAATTCAGATTCATGTCCTCATTTCTTTCCTCCTCTGAGCCTCTGAACTCTATCAGACAGAGTAATGTGGCAGAGTGGACACTGATTGTCCTGGGAACAGCAGCAAGAGGAGCTCACAGGCCAGAAGGGCAAGGGAGCCGTGAGGTCTGTCACCAGACTTGAGGGCTGGAATCTGAGTGAATGTAATTTTTTTAATAGTGTCACAAGTAGGCTTACACTGCAATGAAGTTACTGTTCGGGTACACTGAGGGAGAATTCATAATGTCCAATTCACCTAACCTGTGGACTGTGGGAGGAAACTGGAGCACCTGGAGAAAACCCACACAGACACGGGGAGAACATGCAGATTCAGCACAGACAGTAACCCAAACGGGAATCAAACCGGGGTCCAACAATTTATATTTTAAAAATGTCTTCCAACAACTGAGCAGTTTGCTATTGGTCAGTACTTTGATTTCCTGAAGCTCCTGTTTTGAGTTTTTGACAGTTCTATGCCAAGTGAGGTGTTTAAAGGCCTTTCATCTTCCTCTCTACATATCGATGTTCATTAAAGAACAAAGAAAATTACAGCACAGGAACAGGCTCTTCGGCCCTCCCAGCCTGCGCCGATCCAGATCCTTTATCTAAACCTGTCTCCTATTTTCCAAGGTCTACTTCCCTCTGTTCCCGCCCATTCATATACCTGTCTAGACGCTTCTTAAATGATGCTATCGTGCCCGCCTCTACCACCTCCGCTGGTAAAGCATTCCAGGCACCCACCACCCTCTGCGTAGAAAACTTTCCGCGCACATCTCCCTTAAACTTTCCCCCTCTCACCTTGAAATCGTGACCCCTTGTAACTGACACCCCCACTCTTGGGAAAAGCTTGTTGCTGTCCACCCTGTCCATACCTCTCATAATTTTGTAGACCTCAATCAGGTCCCCCCTCAACCTCCCTCTTTCCAACGAAAACAATCCTAATCTACTCATCCTTTCTTCATAGCTAGCACCCTCCATACCAAGCAACATCCTGGTGAATCTCCTCTGCACCCTCTCCAAGGCATCCACATCCTTCTGGTAATGTGGTGACCAGAACTGCACGCAGTATTCCAAATGTGGCCGAACCAAAGTCTGATACTACTGTAACATGACCTGCCAACTCTTGTACTCAATACCCCGTCCGATGAAGGCAAGCATGCTGTATGCCTTCTTGACCACTCTATCAACCTGCATTGCCACCTTCAGGGGACAATGGACCTGAACTCCCAGATCTCTCTGCACATCAATTTTCCCCAAGACCCTTCCATTAACCATATAGTCCGCTCTTGAATTTGATCTTCCAAAATGCATCACCTCGCATTGGCCTGGATTGAACTCCATCTGCCATTTCTCTGCCCAACTCTCCAATCTATCTATATTTTAGGATACATAAATTATTCTCCCCGTGTCTGCGTGGGTCTGACGCCACAATCCAAAGATGTGCAGGGTAGGTGGATTGGCTACACTTAAAAGGATACACAAATTGATTTCCCTCTCATTAGATATCTATTTTCCAATATTAGATGGATAGGGTTTCCTACATCGACGCTACGACCAAGAAAGCATAACAGCGCCTATACTTCCTCAGGAAACTCTGGAAATTCAGCATGTCCATGTTGACTCTTACCGGTTTTTACAGATGCTGCATAGAAAATATCCTCCTGGCTGCGTCACAGCCTGCTGTGACAACTGCTCAGCACAAGACCATCAGAAACTACAGAGATCCATGAACACAACCCAGTCAATCACGCAAACCCGCCTCCCATCCATTGATTCTGTCTACATCCCCCACTGTCTTGGGAAAGTGGGCAGCATAATCAAAGACTCCTCCCATCGGACAGGAGACACAAAGGTCTGAGATCACGCATTAACAGATCCAAAACAGCTTCTTGAACGCTGTTATCACACTCCTGAATGACCCTCTTATGGACTGATCTGATCTCTCCACGAACTTCTCGACTGAATAATGCTGCACTCCGTATGCTTCACCCGATGTTTGTGTCTATGTATTTACATTGTGTATCTGTTGTATATCCTCTGTTTTTCATCTAAGGAATGATCTGTCTGGATTGTACGCACAACAAGGCGCTAGATTCTCCGATCCCCGACACGGAAATCGTGTTCGGTGACGGGGCGGAGAATCTGTTTTGACGCCAAAATCGGGATTGCCACGGGTATTCGGAAGCTCTGCCCCCTGAAAATCGGTGCATTCTAGGAGTATGCCGCATGGCCTGAGACCATTGCCGGAGGACCGCCCCGGAATGCTCCGTCTCCAACCGGCCGATTTCGCGACGCGTCGGATTCTCATGGTCCCAGCCGTTCAGCAACCTTGCATCATATTCAGTCGGGGAAGGGCCGATCTGCGAGCAGGGAGGGCTTCAATTGGGAGCACTGTAGGGGGGAGGTCCGGGGCATGCGAGCGGCCAAAGTGGATACTACTTTGCGGTTCGGGTCCCGGGCATAGTCTGCCTTGAAGCACAGTGAGGCCGCTGCTGGTCTCACCCTGTGCATGCGCAGCCACGGATCCGGCAATCCTCCAGGCTGTATCAGAATCTAGAGATGGGAGCTATACGCTGCCTCCCTGCTAGTCCCCGACCCCCTCCCTCGGAGCAGAGAAATCAGTGGCTGTTTTGTGCCAATTTTCCTGGCATAAAACACCAACTCTTGCACGCTGGCGTGGGGACTTCCCGGCATTCCCCGCGGTGGTGAATGTCCCCTATCGACACCGCAGGACAGCAGTGCGCAGGTGCATTGACTGGGAGTAGTTGGAGCATGCGCAGTGTGTGATGGCGCCTGGGAAAGACGCTTCTTTGTGTCCTCGGCAGCGGGTAAGGATGTGGAAATCCGAACGAAGCGATAGAGCCAGCTCTGGAAGGAGAGAGTTTTTAAACACCGCGTGAAGGCCCTAAACCAGGAATACGTACCTGCAGGTCCTGCGTTTGCAGCTTCGGGTCTTTTTCCCGATAACAGGCCCAGTTTAACGGCCGCCATCTTGATTCAGATGGAGCAGTGCGCATGCGGGGTTGTGGTGACGTCAATAATGGGCGGGGCTTCATAGTCTGTTCCAGGCCAGGTCCTAGTGCCCGAAAATACTTCACAGCTTACAGTGTCCCTCAGCTTGATTCATTTATTTGTCAAGTTAAAAGGATGCTCTCTGTCCTAATGTTCCCAATTAAAGGGCTGGTTTCCCCAGGATATGGCTGACATTTCAGGGACAGTAAATTAACATTGGCCAGAGATATATCTAATGTAGCGGCACGGTCGCACAGTGGTTAGCACTGTTGCTTCACATCGCCAGGGACCTGGGTTCGATTCCCACTTGGGTCACTGTCTGTGCGGAGTCTGCACGTTCTCCCCGTGTCTGCATGGTTTCCTCCCGGTGCTCTGGTTTCCTCCCACATGTCCTGAAAGATTTGCTGTTAGGTAATCTGGAGATTCAGAATTCTCCCTGTGTACCCAAACAGGTGCCGGAATGTGGCGACTAGTGGCTTTTCACAGTAACTTCATTGCAGTGTTAATGTAAGCCTACCTGTGACAATAAAAAAGAATATGATGTTCTGAAGGTTAGTCTTTGGATTTCTCTACACAGTGAGCAGCGAAGTCTGGGGGTCATTGATTATATTCAAACACGGGTTTGACAGATATTTGACGGACAATGGAGTTAAGAGTTATGGGGTTCAGGCAGGAAAATAGACAGAAAGCTGAGCTGAGGAGGGATTTTTTTTTTGGAATTAAAACAAAAGCTATCACTGTCAGCCCAGGGTAGAAATTCTGAACAGACAATTCTAGTTTCTCTGGAACATTTTTTCCTCTCTTGCTCCCCCAAAGCTGTAAATCCCCATCCCACACACTCTCCCTCCTCCCTGGGCTGAAATCCAAACCCATCTCACCATCTGCACTATTTCTTTCCTCCACTCCCAGTTTTCTCCCTCCCTCTCCTCTGCCTGGGTTCAGTTCTCCAGCTCCTGTCTGCAGACTGACAATAAAACCAATGGGTCTTATTGGGGGTTTGGGGCCCCCAGCGGGTGTTTGTGAATCCTCCCCGCCCACCTGCCAGGGTTTCCTTCCTTGCCAGAGATCAGAGTCCTCATTGATGATTTCAGCCATCCTAGAACTAAGCTAAATTGCCCCTTAATTGGGGAAAAAAAATTACATGAAGGTTCACGGCTCCACAAAGTGTTTCCAACTCCTCCCACCCATCTTCTGAACAGGTTGGCGCGTTTATTTGTCTGACTAAAGGAATGGTTTCTGGTGGCACAGCGATTAGCACTGCTGCCTCACGGCGCCGAGGACCCGGGTTTGATCTCCTTCTCGGTTCACTGTCCGTGTGGAGTTTGCACATTCTCCCTGTGTCTACATGGGTATCACCTCCACAACCCAAAGATGTGCAAGGTAGGTGCATTGACCACAGTAAATTGCACCTTAATTGGAAAAACAATAATTGGTTACTCTTAAAAAAAAAAAAAATTTTTTAAAGGATGGTCTCTTTCCTAATGTTCACAATTAAAGGGGTGGGTTCCCCAGGAGATGGCTGACATTTCAGGAGACATTAAATTAATAATGGACAGAGATACATCCAGTGTTGTTACATGGTACAGATTAGATATATTATTTACAGTTCTGTAATAAATTAAATATTATTATTTCTTGTCTTGTAATATAGACTGTAGTTACATTATAGATTTCCGAATGGCCTACTCTTGCTCCTATTCTAATCTCTGTGTCCTGGTCAGCAGTGAGCTGAGCTTGGATCTGTCAATCAACATGAATCAGCACCTTCAGGAGAATTGGGAGGGTGAATATTAGATACAGCAGAGTGAGAATGGAGGGAGATTGTGTGGGATGGAGATTTACAGCATTTGAAGAACGAGAGAAAATTATGTTCCATAAGAACTAGAATTGTCCTGAATTTTAATAATAATGATCTTGATTGTCACAGGTAGGCTTACATTGCAATGATGTTCCTGTTAATTTCTATTCTGTACTAACTGATGACTTTTGTGAATTTAAAGGATGGTGGAAGAGGAGGAATTATGGACAGAAATCTCAAACATCACGTCTCGATGTGACAAACTCTCTCGATTAATTCTGAACTGAATATCATTGGGTTCTGAATATCATCGGCAAGAAGGAGAAATGTTTGTCCAATCTGTCGGCTTCAAAAGATTTAAATGTGAATGTGACTGGAAAAGCACCGAGACCCACACAACACACACCTGAGTGAGAGTGTTCCAGTGAACTGACTGTGTAAAGAGTTTCAACTATTACACAGCCTGAAAAAAATCACGTCTTTCACAGTGAGGGGACACAGTGCACATGTTCTGTGTGTAGACAAAGCTTCCACTGATTGTCCAATCTGGAGAGACACGAGGAGACCCAAAAGATGGAGAAACCGTGGAAATGTGGGGACTGTGGGAAGGGATTCAGAGTCCCATCTGTGCTGGAGATTCATCGCCGCAGTCACACTGGGCAGAGGCCATTCACCTGCTCTCAGTGTGGGAAGGGATTCATTGATTTATCCACCCTGCGGAAACACCAGCGCGTTCACACTGGGGAGAGGCCATTCACCTGCTCCAAGTGTGGGAAGGAATTCACTCAAGCATCCAACCTGCAGAAACACCAGCGAGTTCACACTGGGGAGAGGCCATTCACCTGCTCTCAGTGCGGGAAGGGATTTATTGATTCATCTACCCTGTGGAAACATCAGCGAATTCACACTGGGGAGAGACCATTCACCTGCTCTCAGTGTTTGAAGGGATTCACTCAGTTATCCACCCTGCAGTCACACCAGCGAGTTCACACTGGGGAGAAGCCATTCACTTGCTCTCAGTGTGGGAAGGGATTTATTGATTCATCCACCCTACGGAAACATAGGCGAATTCACACTGGGGAGAAGCCATTCACCTGCGCCGTCTGTGGGAATGAATTCACACAGTTATCCAGTCTGCAGTCACACCAGCGAGTTCACACTGGGGAGAAGCCATTCACCTGCTCTCAGTGTGGGAAGGGATTTGTTGATTCATCCACCCTGCGGAAACATCAGCGAGTTCACACTGGTGAGAAGCCATTCACCTGCTCTCAATGTGGGAAGGGATTCACTCAGTTATCCACCCTGCAGTCACACCAGCGAATTCACACTGGGGAGAAGCCATTCACCTGCTCTCAGTGTGGGAAGGGATTTATTGATTCATCCACCCTGCGGAAACATCAGCGAATTCACACTGGGGAGAAGCCATTCACCTGCTCTCAGTGTGGGAAGGGATTTATTGATTCATCCACCCTGCTGACACACCAGCGAGTTCACACTGAGGAGAGACCATTCACCTGCTCTCAGTGTGGGAAGGAATTCCCTCAGTTATCCAGTCTGCAGAGACATCAGCGAGTTCACACTGGAGAGAGACCATTCACCTGCTCACAGTGTGGGAAGGGATTACATAGAAAATAGGAGCAGGAACAGATCATTTGGCCCTTTGCGCCTGCTCTGCCATTCATTATGGTCATGGCTTATCATTCAACTCAATAGCCAAATCCCGATTTCCCCTCCATATCCTTTGATCCCCTTCGCCCAAAGTGCTATATCTAAATGTTTCTTGAAAACATACAATGTATTGGCCTCAACTATGTCCTGTGGTAACAAATTCCACAGACTCACCACTCTCTGGATGAAGAAATCTCTCCTCATCTCTGTCCTAAACTGGGGCAGCACGGTGGCACAGTGGGTTAGCCCTGCTGCCTCACGGCGCCGAGGTCCCAGGTTTGATCCCGGCTCTGGGTCATTGTCCATGTAGAGTTTGCATATTCTCCCCATGTCTGTGTGGGTTTTGCCCCCACAATCCAAAGATGTGCAGGTTAGGTGGATTGGCCACGCTAAATTGCCCCTTAATTGGAAAAAATTAATTGGGTACTTAAAATTTTTTTAAAAATGTATGTCCTAAATGGTCTCCCCCGTATCCTCAGATTGTGACCTCTGGTTCTGTACACGCCCACCATCGTGAAAATCTTTCCTGCATCTACCCTGTCAAGTCCTGTTAGAATATTATAGGTTTCAATGAGATTTCTCCCCCCCCACCCTTTCATTCTTGTCAATGCCAGCAAATACAAACCTAACTGATTCAGTCTCTCATGCAACTGTCCCACCATGCTAGGAATCAGCTTGGAAAACCTGTGCTGTGGTCCCTCTTGAGCAAGAACATCCTTCCTCAGATTCGGAGACCAAAACTGCACACAATATTCTCACCAAGACCCTGTATAATTGCAGCAAGATATCCCCGCTTCTGTACTCGAATCCGCTCGCAATGAAGGCGAGCATATCATTTGCTTTCTTTACCGCCTGCTGTAGCTGCATGTTTACCTTTAGCGACTGCTGTATGAGGATACCCAGATCTCGTTGCACATTCCCTTCTAATTCATGACCAATCAGATAATAGTCTGCCTTCTTGCTTATGCTCCCAAAGTGGATAACCTTGCATTTCTCATAATTATACTGCATCTGCCATTCATTTGCCCACTCACTCAACTTGTCCAAATCACTCTGAAGGATCTCTGCATTCTCCTCACAGCCCCCCTCCGCCTCCCGGCCCAAGCAACTTGGTGTCATCTGCAAATTTGGAGATATTGCATTTTGTTCCCTCATCTAAATTGTTAATATATAGGGTGACACAGTGGTTAGCACTGCTCCCTCCCGGAGCTGAAGACGAGGGTTCAATCCTGGGCCTGGATCACTGTCCATGTGGAGAGAAGTTCTCCCCCTGTTTGTGTGGGTCTCACCCCGATAAACCAATGATGTGCAGGGTACGTGAATAGTTTTTGAACCAGGTTTCTGACCATCTCAATACACTACCCCTAATCCCATGTGCTTTAATTTTACACGCTAATCTCTTGTGCGGGACTTTGTCAAAAGCCATCTGAGAGTCCAAATATACCACATCCAGTGGCTCCCCCTCATCAACTCTACCAATTACACCCTTGAAGAATTCAGTAGATCTGTCAAGCATGATTTCCTCTTCACAAATCCATGCTGACTCTGTCCGATCCTGCCACTGGTTTCGAAGTGCTTTGCTTTAAAATCTTTGATAATGGATTCTAAAATTTTCTCCACTGCCGATGTCAGGCTTACTGGTCTATAATTCCCTGTTTTCTCTCTGTATCCTTTTTAAATAGTTGAATTTCATAAACCACCCTCCAGTCTGCAGGAATTGTT
>NW_024056006.1:0-59692 GCF_902713615.1 Scyliorhinus canicula | reverse complement strand
TGCACTCTGGGATGTAGCTGTGTCTGTAACTGTTACTATTCAGTGATTCAGTTCCAATTGTCAGTGTGTTTCTCTGTGTGGTTCCACTGCACACTGGGATGTAGCTGTCTCTGTACCTGTGGCCATGCGGTGAATCAGTTCCAATTGTCAGTGTGTTTCTCTGGGTGGGTCCACTGCACTCTGGAGTGTAGCTGTCTCTGTAACTGTGACCATTCAGTGACTCAGATCCAATTGTCAGTGTGTTTCTCTGGGTGGGTCCACTGCACTCTGGGATGTAGCTGCCTCTGTACCTGTGACCATGCGGTGAATCAGTTCCAATTGTCAGTGTGTTTCTCTGTGTTTTTTCACTACACTGTGGGAATTTGCAGCTTTTGTAACTGTGATCATTCAGTGATTCAGTTCCAATTGTCAGTGTGTTTCTCTGGGTGGCTCCACAGCACTCTGGGGTGTTGCTGCCTCTGTAACTGTGACCATTCAGTGATTCAGTTCCAATTGTCAGTGTGTTTCACTGGGTGGGTCTACTTTACTCTGGGATGTAGCTGCCTCTGTAACTGTAACCATTCAGTGATTCAACTCCAATTGTCAGTGTGTTTCTCTGGGTGGTTCCACTGTTCTCTGGTGTGTAGCTGTCTCTGCAACTGTGACCATTCAGTGATTCAGTTCCATTGTCATTGTGTTTCTCTGGGTGGTTCCACTGCACTCTGGGATGTAGCTGCCTCTGTAACTGTGACAATTCAGTGATTCATTTCCAATTATCAGCGTGTTTCTCTGGGTGGGTCCACTGTAATGTGAAATGTAGCTGTCTCTGTAACTGTAAACGTTCAGTGATTCTGTTCCAATTGTCAGTGTGTTTCTCTGGGTGGGTCTAATTTACTCTGGGATGTAGCTGCCTCTGTAACTGTGACCATTCAGTGATTCAACTCCAATTGTCAGTGTGTTTCTCCTGCTGGTCCCACTACACTCTGGGATGTAGCTGTCTCCGTAACTGTGGTCATTCAGTGATTCAGTTCCAATTGTCAGTGTGTTTCTCTGGGTTGGTTCTACTGCACTCTGGGATGTAGTTGCCTCTGTAACTGTGCCAATTCAGTGATTCAGTTCCAATTGTCAGTGTGTTTCTCTGTGTTGGTGCACTTCACTCTGGGATGTAGCTGTCTCTGTAACTGTGACCATTCAGTGATTCAGTTCCAATTGTCAGTGTGTTTCTCTGGGTGGTCCCACTGCACTCTGGGATGTAGCTGCCTCTGTTACTGTGACCATTCAGTGATTCAGTTCCAATTGTCAGTGTGTTTCTCTGGGTGGGTCCACTGCACTCTGGGGTGTAGCTGCCTCTGTAACTGTGACCATTCAGTGATTCAGTTCCTATTATAAGTATTTTTCCCTGGGTGGGTCCCACTGCACTCTGGGGTGTAGCTGTCTCTGTAACTGTGACCATTCAGTGATTCAGTTTCAATTGTCAGTGTGTTTATCTGT
This sequence comes from Scyliorhinus canicula, assembly GCF_902713615.1. Classification (NCBI taxonomy): domain Eukaryota; kingdom Metazoa; phylum Chordata; class Chondrichthyes; order Carcharhiniformes; family Scyliorhinidae; genus Scyliorhinus; species Scyliorhinus canicula. The sequence goes on along the minus strand of NW_024056006.1, from coordinate 58,222 downwards.
GTTTTTCCACTGCACTCTGGGAATTTGCAGCTTTTGTAACTGGGACCATTCAGTGATTCAGTTCCAATTGTCAGTGTGTTTCTCTGGGTGGTTCCACTGCACTCTGGGATGTAGCTGCCTCTGTAACTGTGATCATTCAGTGATTCAGTTCCAATTGTCAGTGTGTTCTCTGGGGGGTCCACTGCACTCTGGGGTGTAGCTGCCTCTGTAACTGTGACCATTCAGTGATTCAGTTCCAATTGTCAGTGTGTTTCTCTGGGTGGGTCCACTGCACTCTGGGGTGTAGCTGCCTCTGTAACTGTGACCATTCAGTGATCAGTTCCAATTGTCAGTGTGTTTCTCTGGGTGGGTCACTGCACTCTGGGATGTAGCTGTCTCTGTAACTGTGACCATTCAGTGATTTCAGTTCCAATTTCAGTGTGTTTCTCTGGGTGGGTCCACTGCACTCTGGGGTGTAGCGCCTTCTGTAACTGTGACCATTCAGTGATTCAGTTCCAATTGTCAGTGTGTTTCTCTGGGTGGTCCACTGCACTCTGGGAGTGTAGCTGCCTCTGTAACTGGGACCATTCAGTGATTCAGTTCCAATTGTCAGTGTGTTTCGCTGGGTGGGTCACCTGCACTCTGGGGATGTAGCTGTCTCTGTAACTGTGACCATTCAGTGATTCAGTCCCAATTGTCAGTGTGTTTCTCCGGGTGGTTCCACTACACTCTGGGATGTAGCTGTCTCTGTAACTGTGATCATTCAGTGATCCAGTTCCAATTGTCAGTGTGTTTCTCTGGGGTGGGTCCACTGCACTCTGGGGTGTAGCTGTCTCTGTATCTGTGACCATTCAGTGATTCAGTTCCAATTGTCAGTGTGTTTCACTGGGTGGGTCTACTTTACTCTGGGATGTAGCTGCCTCTGTAACTGTGACCATTCAGTGATTCAGTTCCAATTGTCAGTGTGTTTCTCCTGGTGGTCCCACTACACTCTGGGATGTAGCTGCCTCTGTAACTGTGGTCATTCAGTGATTCAGTTCCAATTGTCAGTGTGATTCTCTGGGAGGGTCCACTGCTCTCTGGGGTGTAACTGTCTCTTTACATATGTATATTCAGTGATTCAGTTCCAATTGTCAGTGTGTTTCTCTGCGTGGTTCCACTGCAATCTGGGGTGTAGCTGTCTCTGTAACTGTGACCGTTCAGTGATTCAGTTCCAATTGTCAGTGTGTTTCTCTGGGTGGTTCTACTGCACTGTGGGATGTAGTTACTTCTGAAACTGTGCCAATTCAGTGAGTTATTTCCAATTGTCAGTGTGTTTCTCTGTGTTGGTCCACTGCACTCTGGGATGCAGCTGTCTCTGTAACTGTGACCATTCAGTGATTAAGTTCCAATTGTTAGTGTGTTTCTCTGGGTGGGTCAACTGCACGCTGGGATGTAGCTGTCTCTGTAACTGTGACCATTCAGTGATTCAGTTCCAATTGTCAGTGTGTTTCTCTGGGTGGGCCCACTGCACTCTGGGGTGTAGCTGTCTCTGTAAATGTGACCATTCAGTGATTCAGTTCCAATTGACAGTGGTTTCTATGGGTGGTCCCACTGCACTCTGGGATGTATCTGTCTCTGTAACTGTGACCATTCAGTGATTCAGTTCCAATTGTCAGTGTGTTTCTCTGTGTGGGTCCACTGCACTCTGGGGTGTTGCTGCCTCTGTAACTGTGACCATTCTGTGATTCAACTCCAATTGTCAGTGTGTTTCTCTGGGTGGGTCCACTGCACTCTGGGGTGTTGCTGCCTCTGTAACTGTGACCATTCAGTGATTCAGTTCCAATTGTCAGTGTGTTTCTCCTGGTGGTCCCACTACACTCTGGGATGTAGCTGTCTCCGTAACTGTGGTCATTCAGTGATTCAGTTCCAATTGTCAGTGTGTTTCTCTGGGTGTTCCCACTGCACTCTGTGGTGTAGCTGCCTCTGTAACTGTGACCATTCAGTGATTCAGTTCCAATTGTCAGTGTGTTTCTCTGGGTGTGTCCACTGCACTCTGGGGTGTTGCTGCCTCTGTAACTGTGACCATTCAGTGATTCAGTACCAATTGTCAGTGTGTTTCTATGGTTGGGTCCACTGTACTGTAGGGTGTAGCTGCCTCTGTAACAGGGACCATTCAGTAATTCAGTTCCAATTATCAGTGTGTTTTTCTGGATGGGCACACTGCACTCTGTGATGTAGCTGTCTCTGTACATATGCATATTCAGTGATTCAGTTCCAATTGTCAGAGTGTTTCTCTGGGTGGTTCCACTGCACTCTGGGGTGTAGCTGTCTCTGTAACTGTGACCATTCAGTGATTCATTTCCAATTGTCAGTGTGTTTCTCTGGGTGGTCCCACTGCACTCTGGGGTGTAGCTGTCTCTGTAACTGTTACCATTCAGTGATTCAGTTCCAATTGTCAGTGTGCTTCTCTGGGAGGTTCCACTGCACTCTGGGATGTTGTTGCCTCTGTACCTTTGTATATTCAGTGATTCAGTTCCAGTTGTCAGTGTGTTTCTCTGGGTGGGTCCACTGCACTCTGGGGTGTTGCAGCCTCTGTATCTGTGACCATTCAGTGATTCAGTTCCAATTGTCAGTGTGTTTCCCTGGGTGGGTCCACTGCACTCTGGGATGTAGCTGCCTCTGTAACTGTGCCCATTCAGTGATTCAGTTCCAATTGTCAGTGTGTTTCTCTGGTGGGTCCACTGCACTCTGGGATGTAGCTCTCTCTGTAACTGTGATCATTCAGTGATTCAGTTCCAATTGTCAGTGTGTTTCTCTGGGAGGATCCACTGCTCTCTGGGGTGTAGCTGTCTCTGTAACTGTGACCATTCAGTGATTCAGTTCCAATTGTCAGTGTGTTTATCTGGGTAGATCTACTGTACTGTGGGGTGTAGCTGCCTCTGTAACAGTGACCATTCAGTAATTCAGTTCCAATTATCAGTGTGTTTTTCTGGTTGGGCACTCTGCACTCTGTGATGTAGCTACCTCTGTAACTGTGACCTTTCAGTGAATCAGTTCCAATTGTCAGTGTGTTTCTCTGGGTGGTTCTACTGCACTCTGGGATGTAGTTGCCTCTGTAACTGTGCCAATTCAGTGATTCAGTTCCAATTGTCAGTGTGTTTCTCTGTGTTGGTCCACTGCACTCTGGGATGCAGCTGTCTCTGTAATTGTGAGCATTCAGTGATTAAGTTCCAATTGTCAGTGTGTTTCTCTGGGTGGGTCCACTGCACTCTGGGGTGTTGCTGCCTCTGTAACTGTGACCATTCAGTGATTCAGTTCCAATTGTCAGTGTGTTTCTCCTGGTGGTCCCACTACACTCTGGGATGTAGCTGTCTCCGTAACTGTGGTCATTCAGTGATTCAGTTCCAATTGTCAGTGTGTTTCTCTGGGTGTTCCCACTGCACTCTGGGGTGTAGCTGCCTCTGTAACTGTGACCATTCAGTGATTCAGTTCCAATTGTCAGTGTGTTTCTCTGGGTGTGTCCACTGCACTCTGGGGTGTTGCTGCCTCTGTAACTGTGACCATTCAGTGATTCAGTACCAATTGTCAGTGTGTTTCTATGGTTGGGTCCACTGTACTGTAGGGTGTAGCTGCCTCTGTAACAGGGACCATTCAGTAATTCAGTTCCAATTATCAGTGTGTTTTTCTGGTTGGGCACACTGCATTCTGTGATGTAGCTGTCTCTGTACATATGCATATTCAGTGATTCAGTTCCAATTGTCAGAGTGTTTCTCTGGGTGGTTCCACTGCACTCTGGGGTGTAGCTGTCTCTGTAACTGTGACCATTCAGTGATTCAGTTCCAATTGTCAGTGTGTTTCTCTGGGTGGTTCTACTGCACTCTGGGATGTAGTTGCCTCTGTAACTGTGACCATTCAGTGATTCAGTTCCAATTGTCAGTGTGTTTCTCTGGGTGGTCCCACTGCACTCTGGGGTGTAGCTGTCTCTGTAACTGTTACCATTCAGTGATTAAGTTCCAATTGTCAGTGTGCTTCTCTGGGAGGTTCCACTGCACTCTGGGATGTTGTTGCCTCTGTCCCTTTGTATATTCAGTGATTCAGTTCCAGTTGTCAGTGTGTTTCTCTGGGTGGGTCCACTGCACTCTGGGGTGTAGCAGCCTCTGTATCTGTGACCATTCAGTGATTCAGTTCCAATTGTCAGTGTGTTTCCCTGGGTGGGTCCACTGCACTCTGGGATGTAGCTGCCTCTGTAACTGTGCCCATTCAGTGATTCAGTTCCAATTGTCAGTGTGTTTCTCTGGTGGGTCCACTGCACTCTGGGATGTAGCTTTCTCGGTAACTGTGATCATTCAGTGATTCAGTTCCAATTGTCAGTGTGTTTCTCTGGGAGGATCCACTGCTCTCTGGGGTGTAGCTGTCTCTGTAACTGTGACCATTCAGTGATTCAGTTCCAATTGTCAGTGTTTTTATCTGGGTGGGTCCACTGCACTCTGGGGTGTTGCTGCCTCTGTAACTGTGACAATTCAGTGATTCAGTTCCAATTGTCAGTGTGTTTCTCTGGGTGGATCTACTGTACTGTGGGGTGTAGCTGCCTCTGTAACAGGGACCATTCAGTAATTCAGTTCCAATTATCAGTGTGTTTTTCTGGTTGGGCACTCTGCACTCTGTGATGTAGCTGTCTCTGTAACTGTGACCTTTCAGTGATTCAGTTCCAATTGTCAGTGTGTTTCTCTGGGTGGTTCTACTGCACTCTGGGATGTAGTTGCTTCTGTAACTGGGCCAATTCAGTGAATTAGTTCCAATTGTCAGTGTGTTTCTCTGTGTTGGTCCACTGCACTCTGGGACGCAGCTGTCTCTGTAATTGTGACCATTCAGTGATTAAGTTCCAATTGTCAGTGTGTTTCTCTGGGTGGGTCCACCGCACTCTGAGATGTAGCTGTCTCTGTAACTGTGACCATTCAGAGATTAAGTTCCAATTGTCAGTGTGTTTCTCTGGGTGGGTCCACTGCACTCTGGGGTGTAGTTGTCTCTGTAACTGTGACCATTCAGTGATTCAGTTCCAATTGTCAGTGTGTTTCTCTGGGTGGTCCCACTGCACTCTGGGATGTATCTGTCTCTGTAACTGTGACCATTCAGTGATTCAGTTCCAATTGTCCGTGTGTTTCTCTGGGTGGGTCCACTGCACTCTGGGTGTAGCTGTCTCTGTAACTGTGACCATTCAGTGATTCAGTTCCAATTGTCAGTGTGTTTCTCTGGGTGGGTCCACTGCACTCTGGGATGTAGCTGCCTCTGTAACTGTGACCATTCAGTGATTCAGTTCCAATTGTCAGTGTGTTTCTCTGGGTGGGTCCACTGCACTCTGGGATGTTGTTGCCTCTGTACCTTTGTATATTCAGTGATTCAGTTCCAATTGTCAGTGTGTTTCTCTGGGTGGTTCCACTGTACTCTGGGATGTAGCTGTCTCTGTAACTGTGACCATTCAGTGATTCAGTTCCAATTGTCAGTGTGTTTCTCTGGGTGGGTCCACTGCACTCTGGGGTGTAGCTGTCTCTGTAACTGTGACCATTCAGTGATTCAGTTCCAATTGTCAGTGTGTTTCTCTGGGTGGTTCTACTGCACTCTGGGATGTAGTTGCCTCTGTAACTGTGCCAATTCAGTGATTCAGTTCCAATTGTCAGTGTGTTTCTCTGTGTTGGTGCACTGCACTCTGGGATGCAGCTGTCTCTGTAACTGTGACCATTCAGTGATTCAGTTCCAATTGTCAGTGTGTTTCTCTGGGTGGGTCCACTGCACTCTGGGGTGTAGCTCTCTCTGTAACTGTGACCATTCAGTGATTCAATTCCAATTGTCAGTGTGTTTCTCTGGGTGGGTCCACTTCACTCTTGGATGTAGCTGTCTCTGTAACTGTGACCATTCAGTGATTCAGTTCCAATTGTCAGTGTGTTTCTCTGGGTGGTCCCACTGCACTCTGGGGTGTAGCTGCCTCTGTTACTGTGACCATTCAGTGATTCAGTTCCAATTGTCAGTGTGTTTCTCTGGGTCGGTCCACTGCACTCTGGGATGTAGATGTCTCTGTAACTGGGACCATTCAGAGATTCAGATCCAGTTTTCAGTATGTTTCTCTGGGTGTTCCCACTGCACTCTGGGATGTAGCTGTCTCTGTAACTGTGACCATTCAGTGATTCATTTCCAATTATCAGCGTGTTTCTCTGGGTGGGTCCCCTGTACTCTGGGATGTAGCTGCCTCTGTAACTGTGACCATTCAGTGATTCAGTTCCAATTGTCAGTGTGTTTCTCTGTGTTGGTCCACTGCACTCTGGGGTGTAGCTGTCTCTGTAACTGTGACCATTCAGTGATTCAGTTCCAATTGTCAGTGTGTTTCTCATGGGTGGGTCCCACTGACACTCTGGGAATGTAGCTGTCTCTGTAACTGTGACCATTCAGTGATTCAGTTCCAATTGTCTAGTGTGTTTTCTCTGGGTGGGTCCACTGCACTCTGGGGTGTACCTGTCATCTGTAACTGTGACCATTCGGTGATTCAGTTCAATTGTCAGTGTGTTTCTCTGGGTTGGGTCCACTGCACTCTGGGATGTAGCTGCTCTGTAACTGGGACCATTCAGTGATTCAGTTCCAATTGTCAGTGTATGTCTCTGGGTGGTCCACTGCATCTCTGGAGTGTAGCATGCTCTCTGTAACTGTGACCATTAGTGATTCAGTTCCAATTGTCAGTGTGTTTCTCTGGGTGGTCCACTGCACTCTGGGATGTAGCTGCCTCTGTAACTGTGACCATTCAGTGATTCAGTTCCAATTGTCAGTGTGTTTCTATGGGTGGGTCCACTGCACTCTGGGATGTAGCTGCCTCTGTAACTGTGACCATTCAGTGATTCAGTTCCATGTGACTGTGTGTTTCTCTGGGTGCTCCCACTGCGCTCTGGGGTGAGCTGTCTCTGTAACTATGACCATTCTGTGATTCAGTTCCAATTGTCAGTGTGTTTCCCTCGGTAGCTGCACTGCACTCTGCGATGTAGCTGATTCTGTAACTTGGACCATTCTGAGTTTCAGATCCAATTATCAGTGTTTTTCTCTGGGTGGTTTCTCTGCACTCTGGGGTGTAGCCGGTTCTGTAACTGGGACAATTCAGTGAATCAGTTCCAATTGTCAGTGTGTTTCTCTGGGTGGTTCCACTGCACTCTGGGATGTAGCTGTCTCTGTAACTGTGACCATTCAGTGATTCAGTTCCAATTATTAGCGTGTTTCTCTGGGTGGGTCCACTGTACTCTGGGATGTAGCTGCCTCTGTAACTGTGACCATTCAGTGATTCAGTTCCAATTGTCAGTATGTTTCTCCTGGTGGTCCCACTGCACTCTGGGATGTAGCTGTCTCTGTTAATGTGACCATTCAGTGATTCAGTTCCAATTGTCTGTGTGTTTCTCTGGGTGGGTCCACTGCACTCTGGGATGTAGCTGTCTCTGTACCTGTGACCATTCGGTGAATCATTTCCAATTGTCAGTGTGCTTCTCTGCGTTGGTCCACTGCACTCTGGGGTGTAGCTGCCTCTGTAACTGGGACCATTCAGTGATTCAATTCCGAATTGTCAGTGTGTTTCTCTGGGTGGGTCCATTGCACTATGGGGTGTTGCTGCCTCTGTAACTGTGACCATTCAGTGATTTAGTTCCAATTGTCAGTGTGTTTCTCTGGGTGGGTCACACTGCACTCTGGGGTGTAGCTGTCTCTGTAACTGTGACCATTCAGTGATTCAATACCGAATTGTCAGTGTGTTTCTCTGGGTGGGTCCATTGCACTATGGGGTGTTGCTGCCTCTGTAACTGTGACCATTCAGTGATTTAGTTCCAATTGTCAGTGTGTTTCTTTGGGTGCTCCCACTGCACTCTGGGGTGTAGCTGCCTCTTTAACTGTGTCCATTCAGTGATTCAGATCCAATTGTCAGTGTGTTTCTCATTGTGGTCCCACTACACTCTGGAATGTAGCTGTCTCTGTTAATGTGACCATTCAGTGATTCAGTTCCAATTGTCTGTGTGTTTCTCTGGGTGGGTCCACAGCACTCTGGGGTGTAGTTGTCTCTGTAACTGTGACCATTCGGTGAATCAGTTTCAATTGCCAGTGTGTTTCTCTGTGTTGCTCCACTGTACTCTGGGATGTAGCTGCCTTTGTAACTGGGACCATTCAGTGATTCAGTCCCAATTGTCAGTGTATGTCTCTGGGTGCTCCCACTGCTCTCTGGAGTGAGCAGTCTCTGTAACTGTGACCATTGAGTGATTCAGTTCCAATTGTCAGTGTGTTTCTCTGGGTGGTCCCACTGCACTCTGGGATGTAGCTGCCTCTGTAACTGTGACCATTCAGTGATTCAGTTCCAATTGTCAGTGTGTTTCTATGGGTGGGTCCACTGCACTCTGGGATGTAGCTGCCTCTGTAACTGTGACCATTCAGTGATTCAGTTCCATGTGACAGTGTGTTTCTCTGGGTGCTCGCAATGCGCTCTGGGGTGAGCTGTCTCTGTAACTATGACCATTCTGTGATTCAGTTCCAATTGTCAGTGTGTTTCTCTGGGTGGCTGCACTGCACTCTGAGATGTAGCTGATTCTGTAACTTGGACCATTCTGAGTTTCAGATCCAATTATCAGTGTTTTTCTCTGGGTGGTTTCTCTGCACTCTGGGGTGTAGCCGGTTCTGTAACTGGGACAATTCAGTGATTCAGTTCCAATTGTCAGTGTGTTTCTCTGGGTGGTTCCACTGCACTCTGGGATGTAGCTGTCTCTGTAACTGTGACCATTCAGTGATTCAGTTCCAATTATTAGCGTGTTTCTCTGGGTGGGTCCACTGTACTCTGGGATGTAGCTGCCTCTGTAACTGTGACCATTCAGTGATTCAGTTCCAATTGTCAGTGTGTTTCTCCTGGTGGTCCCACTACACTCTGGGAAGTAGCTTTCTCTGTTAATGTGACCATTCAGTGATTCAGTTCCAATTGTCTGTGTGTTTCTCTGGGTGGGTCCACTGCACTCTGGGATGTAGCTGTCTCTGTTCCTCTGACCATTCGGTGAATCATTTCCAATTGTCAGTGTGCTTCTCTGCGTTGGTCCACTGCACTCTGGGAACTTGCAGCCTCAGTAACTGGGACCATTCAGTGATTCAGTTCCAATTGTCAGTGTGTTTCTCTGGTTGCTCCCACTGCACTCTGGGATGTAGCTGTCTCTGTAACTGTGACCATTCAGTGATTCAGTTCCAATTGTCAGTGTGTTTCTCTGGGTGGGTCCACTGCACTCTGGGGTGTAGCTGTCTCTGTAACTGTGACCATTCAGTGATTCAATTCCGAATTGTCAGTGTGTTTCTCTGGGTGGGTCCATTGCACTATGGGGTGTAGCTGCCTCTGTAACTGTGACCATTCAGTGATTCAGTTCCAATTGTCAGTGTTTTTCTCTGGGTGGGTCCATTGAACACTGGGGTGTAGCTACCTCTGTAACTGTGACCATTCAGTGATTAAGTTCCAGTTGTCAGTGTGTTTCTCTGGGTGGGTCCACTGCACTCTGTGGTGTAGCTGCCTCTGAAACTGTGACCATTCAGTGATTCAGTTCCAATTGTCAGTGTGTTTCTTTGGGTGCTCCCACTGCACTCTGGGATGTAGCTGCCTCTGTAACTGTGACCATTCAGTGATTCATTTCCAATTGTCAGTGTGTTTCTCTGGGTGGGTCCACTGCACTCTGGGATGTAGCTGTCTCTGTAACTGTGACCATTCAGTGATTCATTTCCAATTGTCAGTGTGTTTCTCTGGGTGGGTCCACTGCACTCTGGGGTGTAGCTGTCTCTGTAACTGTGACCATTCAGTGATTCAGTTCCAATTGTCAGTGTGTTTCCCTGGGTGGGTCCACTGCACTCTGGGATGTAGCTGCCTCTGTAACTGTGACCATTCAGTGATTCAGTTCCAATTGTCAGTGTGTTTCTCTGGGTGGGTCCACTGCACTCTGGGGTGTAGCTATCTCTGTAACTGTGACCATTCAGTGATTCAGTTCCAATTGTCAGTGTGTTTCTCTGGGTGGGTCCACTGCACTCTGGGATGTAGCTGCCTCTGTAACTGTGACCATTCAGTGATTCAGTTCCAATTGTCAGTGTGTTTCTCTGGGTGGTTCCACTGCACTCTGGGGTGTAGCTGCCTCTGTAACTGTGACCATTCAGTGATTCAGTTCCAATTGTCAGTGTGTTTCTCTGGGTGGGTCCACTGCACTCTGGGGTGTAGCTGCCTCTGTAACTGTGACCATTCAGTGATTCAGTTCCAATTGTCAGTGTGTTTCTCTGGGTGGGTCCACTGCACTCTGGGGTGTAGCTGCCTCTGTAACTGTGACCATTCAGTGATTCAGTTCCAATTGTCAGTGTGTTTCTCTGGGTGGTTCCACTGCACTCTGGGATGTAGCTGTCTCTGTAACTGAGACCATTCAGTGATTTAGTTCCAATTATAACAAAGAACAAAGAAAATTACAGCACAGGAACAGGCCCTTCGGCCCTCCCAGCCTGCGCCGATCCATATCATTTATCTAAACCAGCCTGCTATTTTCCAATGTCTACTTCCCTCTGTTCCCACCCATTCATATACCTGTCTAGATGCTGATTAAATGATGCTATCGTGCCCGCCTCTACCACATCTTCTGGTAAATCCTTCCAGGCACCCACCACCCTCTGCATATAATCGTTCCACGCACATCTCCCTTAATCTTTCCCCCTCTCACCTTGAAATCGTGACCCCTTGTAACTGACACCCCTACTCTTGTTTAAAGCTTGTTGCTATCCACCCTGTCCATACCTCTCATAATTTTGTAGACCTCAATCAGGTCCCCCCTCAACCTCCGTCTTTCCAACGGAAACAATCCTAATCTACTCAACCTTTCTTCATAGCTAGCACCCTCCATACCAGGCAACATCCTGGTGAACCTCTGCACCCTCTCCAAAGCAACCACATCCTTCTGGTAAAGTGGCGACCAGAACTGCATGCAGTATTCCAAATGTAGCTGAACCAAAGTCCGATACAACTGTAACATGACCTGCCAACTCGTGTACTCAATACCCTGTCCGACGAAGGCAAGCATGCTGTATGCCTTCTTGACCACTCTTTCAATCTGCGTTGCCACCTTCAGGGTACAATGGACATGAACTCACAGATCTCTCTGCACATCAATTTTCCCCAAGACCCTTCCATTGACCATATAGTCCGCTCTTGAATTTGATCTTCCAAAATGCATCACCTTGCATTTTCCTGATTGAACTACATCTGCCATTTCTCTGCCCAACTCTCCAATCTATCTATATTTTGTTGTATTCTCTGACAGTCCTCCTCGCTATCTGCAACTCCACCAATCTTAGTATCATCTGCAAACTTGCTAATCAGACCACCTATACCTTCCTCCAGGTCATTTATGTAGATCACAAACAACAGTGGTCCGAGCACAGATCCCTGTGGAAAACCACTAGCCACCCTTCTCCATTTTGAGACACTCCCTTCCACCACTACTCTCTGTCTCCTGTTGCCCAACCAGTTCTTTATCCATCTAGCTAGTACACCCTGAACCCCATACGACCACTTTTTCCATCAACCTGCCTTGGGGAACCTTATCAAACGCCTTACTAAACTCCATGTATACGGCATCTACAGCCATTCCCTCATCAATTAACTTTGTAACTTCCTCAAAGAATTCTATTAGGTTTGTAAGACATGACCTTCCCTGCACAAAACCATGCTGCCTATCACTGATAAGTCTATTTTCTTCCAGATGTGAATAGATCCTATCCCTCAGTATCACGATAGCACGGTAGCATGGTGGTTAGCATCAATGCTTCACAGCTCCAGGGTCCCAGGTTCGATTCCCGACTGGGTCACTGTCTGTGTGGAGTCTGCACGTTCTCCCCGTGTGTGCGTGGGTTTCCTCCGGGTGCTCCGGTTTCCTCCCACAGTCCAAAGATGTGCGGGTTAGGTGGATTGACCATGCTAAATTGCCCGTAGTGTCCTAAAAAAAAGTAAGTTGGGGGGGGGGGGGTTGTTGGGTTACGGGTATAGGGTGGTTACGTGGGTTTGAGTTGGGTGATCATTGCCTGGCACAACATCGAGGGCCGAAGGGCCTGCTCTGTGCTGTACTGTTCTATTCAATCTTCTCCAACAGTTTGCCTACCACTGACGTCAAGCTCACAGGTCTGTAATTCCCTGGATTATCCCTGCTACCTTTCTTAAATAAAGGGACAACATTAGCAATTCTCCAGTACTCCGGGACCTCACCCGTGCTCAAGGATGCTGCAAAGATATCTGTTAAGTCCCCAGCTATTTCGACCCTCAATTCCCTCAGCAACCTGGGATAGATCCCATCCGTTCCTGAGGACTTGTCCACCTTAATGTCTTTTGGAATACCCTAAACTTCCCCCTTCTGTTTGACAACTTGACCGAGAGTATTTAAACATCCATCCCTAGCCTCAACATCCGTCTTGTCCCTCTCCTTGGTGAATACCGATGCAAAGTACTCATTAAGAATCTCACCCATTTCCTCTGAGTCCACGCATAAATTTCCTCTTTTGTCTTTAAGTGGGCCAATCCTTTCTCTAGTTATCCTCTTGCTCCTTACATACGAATAAAATGCTTTGGGATTTTCCTTAACCCTGTTAGCCAAAGATATTTCATGACCCCTTTTAGCCCTCTTCAGTGCGCGTTTGAGATTAGTCCTACTCCCGATATTCCTCAAAAGCTTCATCAGTGTTGAGTTGCCTCGATCCTACGTATGCTTCCTTTTTTATCTTAGCTAGTCTCACAATTTCACCCGTCATCCATGGTTCGCTAATATTGCCATTTCTATCTTTCATTTTCACAGGAATATGTCTGTCCTGCACTCTAATCAGCCTTTCCTTAAAAGACTTCCAAATTTCAAATGTGGATTTACCCTTAAACAGCTGCTCCCAATCCACATTCCCTAGCTCCTGCCGAATTTTGTTATACTCTGCCTTTCCCCAATTTAGTACTCTTCCTTTCGGACCCCTCTTGTCCTTGTCCATGAGTATTCTAAAACTTACGGAATTGTGATCACTGTCCCCAAAGTAATCACCGACTGAAACATCAACCACCTGGCCGGGATCATTCCCCAATACCAGGTCCAGTATGGCCCCTTCCCGAGTTGGACTATTTACATACTGCTCTAAAAAACTCGCCTGGATGCTCCTTACAAACTCTGCTCCATCTACGCCTCCAACACTACACGAATCCCATTCAATGTTGGGGAAGTTAAAATCTCCCATCACAACCACCCTATTGCTCCTACATTTTTCAATAATCTGTCTGCATATTTGTACCTCTACTTCATGCTCGCTTTTGGGAGGCTTGTAGTAAAGTCCCAACAAAGTTACTGCACCCTTCCTATTTCTCAGCTCCACCCATATTGCCTCAGTGCTCGAATCCTCCATCATGCCCTCCTTAATGACAGCTGTGATATCATCTCTGACGAGCAATGCAACTCCTCCACCCATTCTACCTCCCTCTCTATCCCTCCTGAAGCATCTATACCCTAGGATATTCAGCAGCCAGTCCTGCCCTTCCCTTAACCAAGTCTCAGTGATACCAATAGCATCATATTCCCAGGTACTGATCCAAGCCCTAAGTTCATCTGCCTTACGTGCTACACTTCTCGCATTAAATCAAATGCACCTCAGACCAACTTTGCGTTCATCATCTCTTCCCTGTCTACTCTTCCCCTTAGTCACATTGAGTTTATTGTCTCGTACCTTACTGGCTTTAGTTGCTGCTTCTTTACTGACCTCTAACTTCCTAATCTGTTTCCCACCCCCCTGCCACATTAGTTTAAAACCTCCCTAACAGTGTTAGCAAAAGCACCCCCTAGGACATTGGTTCCAGTCCTGCCCAGGTGTAGACCATCTGGTTTGTAATGGTCCCACCGCCCCCAGAACCGGTTCCAATGTCCCAAAAATCTGAACCCCTCCCTCCTGCACCATCTCTCAAGCCACTTATTTATACTGACTATTCTTCAATTTCTACTCTGACTGTCCCGTGGCACTGGTAGCAATCCTGAGATTACTACCTTTGAGTTCCTACTTTTTAACTTATCTCCTAACTGCCTAAATTCTGATTGTAGGAACTCATCCCTTTTTTTAACCTATATCGTTGGTGCCTATATGCACCACGACAACTGGCTGTTCACCCTCCCCCTTCAGTATGTCCTGCAGCCGATCGGAGATATCCCTGACCCGAGCACCCGGGAGGCAACATACCATTTGGGAGTCTCGTTTCCCACCACAGAAACACCTGTCTACTCCCCTTATGATTGAATCCCCTATGACTATAGCCCTGCCAGTCTTTTTCCCGCCCTTCTGTGCAGCAGAGCCAGCCACGGTGCCATGAGCCTGGCTATTACTGCCTTCCCTTGGTGAGTCATCTCCCCCAACAGTATCCAAAACGGTATACCTGTTTTGGAGGGAGATGACCGGAGGGGACACCTGCACTGCCTTCCTGCTCTTTCTCTGCCTTTTGGTCACCCATTCCCTGTCTCCCTCACCAATCCTAATCTCTGGTGTGACCAACTCGCTAAACGTGCTATCCACGACCTCCTCAGCATCGCGGATGCTCCAAGGTGAGTCCATCCGCAGCTCCAGAGCCATCATGCGGTCTAACAGGAGCTGCAGCTGGACACACTTCCCGCACATGAAGAAGTCAGGGGCATCGGCCGCGTCCCTGAACTCCCACATTGCGCACGAGGAGCATAACACGGGTCTGGGATCTCCTGCCATTTTTACCCTTTACCTTAACTGATTACAAATATAGTATCAAATAATTAATAAGTGAAATGAAAAAAGATTTTACTTACCAATCACAATACTCACCAACATACGTAGAGATAAATTTGTCCCAGCTCCTGCTAATTGGAGCACTTGCCTTACCAGCCAATCAGGTCACTGCTTTGCTATAATGTCATCCTACAAGGTAAGTTTTTAAGGAGATAAACTTACCTTCCAGACAACCACGGTTGTTTTTTTTTGGTTAGAGGAGGGGGTAGGTAGGGAAACACTGAGGAATTGTTTCGGGTGTAACTGTCACTTGACAACAGCCCCTTCACAAGCCACCTTCAAATGAAGCTGACCGCACTGCACGTATGCAAATCTCACCAGAACAGACAATCAGTAGCTCCACTCTGCTGCCCTCTGCTGGCGACAACATCGTAGTCTCAAGTACCAATCTACGCTCCACGTTTACCTACCTTATTCCGGATACTCCTTGCATTAAAGTGGACAAACTGCAACCCACCTTTCTGACTACCGGTCCACTCATGCAAACTTGATACCTTCTTCAGTACCTCAGTACTCAACACTGTCTCTGGACTGCAGCTCCTTTTTCCATATCCCTGACAAATTAGTTTAACCGCCCGCCTCCCCGAAGAGCAAATGTACCCCCCGCACGAGAACAGCAACTAATACATACTCACAGATACACGGATACACACACTCTCTGACACACAGATACACTAATACACACACAGACACTTGGAATGACAAATAAACACATACATTCACACACCGAGGCACTCATACACACACTCACAGACACAGAGACGTACGAATACACACTCTCACAGATACAAATAAGCACAAAATCACACATTCACAGGTACACACAGAGACAGTATTAAACACTCTGCAGACACACAAATACACACTCAGAGACACACATATACTAATACACATATTTATCAATACACAGAGGCACTAATACACACACACACACACGCACGGTGACTGAAATACACTCTCACATACACTAATGCACACACCCACACACACAGATACGAACACACACGCTCATAGGCGCACACAGAGACTCGAATACACCCACTCACACACACGGACAGTGATGCACAAAACTCATAAACACGGAGAGACACGACTACACACACTCACAGAAACACAGAGATATCAGTACACAGAGTCACATACACAGACGCAAATACAAACATTCAGAGACACACCGCGACACTAATACACAGTCACAGACAAACACAGAGTGACTAATACACATTCACAGACACACACACACGAATTCACACACTCACAGACGCACACAGACACAAATATAGACACACTTGCAGACACACACAGTCACTTATGCACGCTCTCTCACTCAGAGACAGAGACACTAATACACACAGGCACACGCACAAAGGCACACACATATAAAATACAAGCATTTAAACAAACAGAAACGAATACACATTCAGGTACACATAGAGGCACGAATACACACAAGCATACGCACATAGTGACAGTAATACACACACTTACAGACACACAGAGTCACTAATATACACACAAACACACACCGAGGCACTAATACACACTCACACACACACAAAGACCCTAATACACACCCAGGCACACTGGTATACTAATAAAAACATTCAGACACAGAGAGACGAATACACACTCACTGACACGCAAAGAGACACCAATACAGACACTTAAAGCCACACAGCGTCACGAATACATTTACTCATCAGCATACGTAGCCATGAATACACACATTCACATGCACACACACCGACACAAATACACACCCACCCACACACACAAACACTAATACACACACTAATACACACAAACAGGCGCACCAATACACAAACTCATACAAACGGAGACACTAATACACACTCACAGACACAAAGAGAGACACTAATGCACACACTCACATACACACACATAAACTAGTACAAACTCTCGCAGACACACAGAGACACTGAGACACACAGTCGCAGACACAAAGAGGAACACTAATACACACACTCATATACACACACAGACAGCTACGCACACATTCACACGCAGACACTATAACACACATTCACACAGAGACACTAATACACACACTGACAAGCAGAAAAAGAGACACCAATGAAACACTCACTGACACACACTGAAACACTAATACATCCACTCTCACACACAACGAGTCTACCACACTCGCTCACTGATACACAGTAACGCTAAGATACACATTAGCCCCCAGAGAGACACGAATACACACAGTCAGACACACAGAGACAGTGATAAAAACACCCAAATACACACAGAGTCACGAGCACACACACAGGCTCTAAACACACTCACAGAGACATACATACTAATACACACACTCGCAGTCACACAGAGACACTAATATATGCATCCACAGAGGCACTAGTGTACACATTCACAGACACACAGAGGCACAAATCCACACACTCACAAGGATATTAATGCTCATATTCAAGCACATAGATAATCACTAAAACAAAAACTCACTCACACACAGACACATTAATACATATACTCAAACACACAGTCACTAATACACAAACACACACAGACACGAAAACCCACTCACAGAAACGCAGAGACACCAATATACACATTCATAGGCACACACATACACTAATACATGCACTCTCAGACACACGCAGACGCTATTAGACACGCACACAGACGCTAATGCTGTCATGGGAATGCCCCTTTCAGAAATGTGTGTTTTTCAAATAGCTCTTGTGATGGCAATGTGTGGGTGGAGTTGGGATTTGGCTCATAATCATGTATTTGTGAAGATGCCCCTTAAACCTCACTATCGTCCCTGTTTCCACCATCTCCTCCGGCAGCAAGTTCCAGGCACCCACTACCCTCTGTGTAAAATATTTGCCTCGTACATCTCCTCTAAACCTTGCCCCTCGTAACTTTTTTTTAAAATAAATTTAGATTACCCAATTATTTTTTCCAATTAAGGGGCAATTTAGCGTGGCCAATCCACCTGCCCTGCACATTTTTGGGTTGTGGGGGCGAAACCCACGCACACACGGGGAGAATGTGCAAACTCCACACGGACAGTGACCCAGAGCCGGGATCGAACCTGGGACCTCAGCGCCGTGAGGTGGTTGTGCTAACCACTAGGCCACCATGCTGCCGCCCCTCGTAACTTAAACGTAACCCCCCCCCCACCCCCCGCCCCCAGCAATTGACACCTCTACACTGTGGAAAAGCCTCTGACTAGCCACTCATACTTTTGTAGACCTCGATCAGGTCACCCCTCAACCTTCGTAGTTACACTGAGAACAAACCGAGATTATTCAACCGCTCCTCATAGCTAATGTCCTCCATAACAGACTGATGTTAAGCAGACTGATAAGCTTGAGGAGATACTTGTCAGGAAGGAAGATGTGTTGCGCGTTTTGAAAAACTTGAGGATAGACAAGTCCCCCGGGCCTGACGGGATATATCCAAGGATTCTATGGGAAGCAAGAAATGAAATTACAGAGCCGTTGCCAATGATCTTTTTGTCCTCGCTGTCAACAGGGGTGGTACCAGAGGATTGGAGAGTGGCGAATGTCGTGCCCTTGTCCAAAAAAGGGAATAGGGATAACCCTGGGAATTACAGGCCAGTTAGTCTTACTTCGGTGGTAGGCAAAGTAATGGAAAGGGTACTGAGGGATAGGATTTCTGAGCATCTGGAAAGGCATTGCTTGATTAGGGATAGTCAGCACGGATTTGTGAGGGGTAGGTCTTGCCTTACAAGTCTTATTGAATTCTTTGAGGAGGTGACCAAGCATGTGGATGAAGGTAAAGCAGTGGATGTAGTGTACATGGATTTTAGTAAGGCATTTGATAAGGTTCCCCATGGTAGGCTTATGCAGAAAGTAAGGAGGCATGGGATAGTGGGAAATTTGGCCAGTTGGATAACAAACTGGCTAACCGATAGAAGACAGAGAGTGGTGGTGGATGGCAAATATTCAGCCTGGAGCCCAGTTATCAGTGGTGTACTGCAGGGATCAGTTCTGGGTCCTCTGCTGTTTGTGATTTTCATTAACGACTTGGATGAGGGAGTTGAAGGGTGGGTCAGTAAATTTGCAGATGATACGAAGATTGGTGGAGTTGTGGATAGTGAGGAGGGCTGTTGTCGGCTTCAAAGAGACATAGATAGAATGCAGAGCTGGGCTGAGAAGTGGCAGAATGAGTTTAACCCTGACAAGTGTGAGGTTGTCCACTTTGGAAGGACAAATCTGAATGCGGAATACAGGGTTAATGGTAGGGTTCTTGGCAATGTGGAGGAGCAGAGAGATATTGGGGTCTATGTTCATAGTTCTTTGAAAGTTGCCTCTCAAGTGGATAGAGCTGTGAAGAAGGCCTATGGTGTGCTAGCGTTCATTAGCAGAGGGATTGAATTTAAGAGCCGTGAGGTGATGATGCAGCTGTACAAAACCTTGGTCAGGCCACATTTGGAGTACTGTGTGCAGTTCTGGTCACCTCATTTTAGGAAGGATGTGGAAGCTTTGGAAAAGGTGCAAAAGAGATTTACCAGGATGTTGCCTGGAATGGAGAGAGGGTCTTACGCGGAAAGGTTGAGGGTGCTAGGCCTTTTCTCATTACAACGGAGAAGGATGAGGGGCGACTTGATAGAGGTTTATAAGATGATCAGGGGAATATATAGAGTAGACAGAGACTTTTTCCCCGGATGAAACACACCATTACAAGGGGACATAAATTTAAGAGAAATGGTGGAAGATATGGAGGGGATGTCAGAGGTAGGTTCTTTACCCAGAGAGTAGTGGGGGCATGGAATGCACTGCCTGTGGTAGTAGTCGAGTCGGAACATTTATGGACCTTCAAGCGGCTATTGGATATGTACTTGGATTAGGGTAGAATACTGGAGTGTAGGTTAACTTCTTAAGGGCAGCACGGTAGCATTGTGGATAGCACAATTGCTTCACAGCTCCAGGGTCCGAAGTTCGATTTCGACTTGGGTCACTGTCTGTGTGGAGTCTGCACATCCTCCCCGTGACTGCGTGGGTTTCCTCCGGGTACTCCGGTTTCCTCCCACAGTCCAAAGATGTGCAGGTTGGGTGGATTGGCCATGAAAAATTGTCCAAAATTTTATGATTAACCTAGGAAAAAGGTTTGGCGCAACATCGTGGGCCGGAGGGCCTGTTCTGTGCTGTATTTCTCTATGATAACCAGGCAACATCCTGGTAAATCTCTTTTGCACCCTCTCTAAAGCACCACATCCTTCTGGTAGTGTGGCGACTAGAATTGAACGCTATACTCCAAGTGTGGCCTAACTAAGGTTCGATACAGCTGCAACATGACTTGCCAATTCTTATACTCAATGCCCCAGCCAATGAAGGCAAGCATGCCGTATGCCTTCTTGACTACCTTCTCCACCTGTGTTGCCCCTTTCAGTGAACTGTGGACCTGTAGACCTAGATCTCTTTTTCTGTCAATACTCTTTAGCGTTCTACCATTACACTCTCTATTCCCTACCTCCATTAGACCTTCGAAAATGCATTACCTCACGTTTTTACGGATTAAACCCCATCTGCCATCACCGCCCAAGTCTCCAAACGCTCTAAATCCTGCTGTATCCGCTGACAGTCCTCATCCACATCCACAATTACACCTACCTTGGTTTTGTCTGCAAACTTACTAATCAGACCAATCAGGGGTGGGCAAATTTTTCCGTGCAAGGGCCACATTCAGAAATTCACAATTTTAAAGGGCCGCATAGTGTATTAAGTAAAATAATTAATATTTAAAATAGCCAAAATAAAAGGTCTTTAAAGAAGAAAAAGCACATTTATTTGAAAAACAAAGTAACTCAGTAAGTAACAGAACAATGTCAATGAGAATGATGCATCTGACTGCAGTCATTTACCAGTTTGTTTAAATCAGGTGTCAAGTTGCTTGTGCTGACCCTTAACACTGACAGAAGCACAGCCTGGCCGAGTCAACGATAAAAACGCGCGTAGTGGGGTGGATGAGTGGGGCTGCCTTATTGGTCGGTTTAGTTGGGTGTGCGACCAATAGGAGTCCAGGTTCCAAACAATAATAAGGCTTATTGTTTGTAACCTGGACTCTTATTGGTCGCACACCCAAGTAAACCGACCAATGAAACAGCCCCACTCATCCACCCCACTACGCGCGTTTTTATGCGGCCCGCCAATGAGGCACCCGGAATCATAACCGGCATTTTTGAAAAGCCGCCGGGGAAAAGCCGCTGAAGTAAATGCGCTTATTCAATAAACGCATTTACTTCAGCGGCTTTTCTCCAGCAGCTTTTCAAAATGCCGGTTATGATTCCGGGCACCTCATTGGCGGGCCGCATAAAAACCTTTGTCGGGCCGCATGCAGCCCGCGGGCCGTAGTTTGCCCACCCCTGATGTAGTCCATCGGCCATTTCCTCTGGCTCCACACGTAGATTCCCTTGTCTATCCTTCAGTGGGTCAACCATTGCCCTGGCTACCCTCTTGCTTTTAGGTACGTGTAAATAGTCTTTGGATTTTCGTTAACCCTATTTTCCAATGAATTTTTCATGAGCTCTTCTGGCCTTCCTGACTCCTGGCTTAATTTCCCTCCTACTTTCCTGACACCACACCGGATTCGTCTGTTCTCAGCTTCTAGCCCTGGCAAATGCCTCATTTTTCTTTTTATCGTGTCCTGCAATATCTCTCGTCATTCTAGGTTACCAAAATTTGCCGTATTTACCTGAGCAAGACACCCTGCATGTTCAGCTGAAGGCAAGCATCCAGGAGAGCGGAGAAGAGCAGAGCTACTGATTGGCTGTTCCGGGGAAATATGCATACGTGCAGTGCGGTCAGCGTAATTTGAAGGTGGTTTGTGCAGTAGTTGCAGTCAAGTGATAGATAAACCCAAAACACTTCCACAGTGTTCCCCGCCCCCCAACGAAAAAAAACAACCGCGGCCATCGGAAAAGTATGTTAACCTCTTTAAAAACTTACCTTGAAGAGTGACATCACAGAAAAGCAGTGCCCTGATTGGCTGGTAAGGAAAGTGCTCTAATTAAGCAGTAGCTGGGAGAAATGTAATTCTTTTTGTGTTGGTAAGTATTGTGATTGTAAGTTAAATCGTTATTCCTTTAATTTGGTCATTATTTGATAGTTTATTTACATAGAGTTACATAGAATTTACAGAGCAGAAGGAGGCCATTCGGCCCATCTTGTCTGCACCGGCTCTTGGAAAGCGCACCCTACCCCCTACCCAAGGTCAACACCTCCACCCTGTCCCCATAACTCAGTAACCCCACCCAACACTAAGGGCAATTTTGGACACTAAGGGCAATTTATCATGGCCAATCCACCTAAC
Organism: Scyliorhinus canicula; assembly: GCF_902713615.1. Classification (NCBI taxonomy): domain Eukaryota; kingdom Metazoa; phylum Chordata; class Chondrichthyes; order Carcharhiniformes; family Scyliorhinidae; genus Scyliorhinus; species Scyliorhinus canicula. Next base: position 36,103 of record NW_024056006.1, on the reverse strand, counting down.
CCACACATCTTTGGGCATATTTGTAATTAGTTAAGGTAAAGAGGGAAAATGGCAGGAGATCCCTGGCCCGTCTGACGCTCCTCGTGCTCATTATGGGACTTCAGGGATGCGGCCGATGCCCCTGAGTCCTTCATGTACGGAAAGTGTATCCAGCTGCAGCTCCTGGTAGACCGCAAGGAGGCTCTGGAGCTGCGGATGGACTCACTTTGGAACATTCGCGATGCTGAGGAGGTCATGGATAGCACGTTGGTCCCACCGCAGATTAGGATGAGGGAAGGAGACAGGGAATGGGTGACCAAATGGCAGAGCTAGAGTAGGAAGGCAGTGCAGGTGTCCCCTGCGGTCATCTCCCTCCAAAACAGGTATACCGTTTTGGATACTGTTGTGGGAGATGGCTCACCAGGGGAAGGCAGTAGTAGCCAGGCTCATGGCACCGTGACTGGCTCTGCTGCACAGAAGGACGGGGAAAAGACTGGCAGGGCTATAGTCATAGGGGATTCAATTTTAAGGGGAATAGACAGGCGTTTCTGTGGTCGAAAACGAGACTCCCGAATGGTATGTTGCCTCCCGGGTGCTCGGGTCAGGGATGTCTCGGAGCGGCTGCAGGACATACTGAAGGAGGAGGGTGAACAGCCAGTTGTCGTGGTGCATATTGGCACGAACGATAGAGGTAAAAAAACGGGATGAGGTCCTACAATCAGAATTTTGGGAGTTAGGAGATAAGTTATAAAATAGAACCTCAAAAGTTGTAATCTCAGGATTGCTAACAGTGCCACGAGACAGTCATAGTAGAAATTTAAGAACAGTCAGTATGAATGCGTGGCTTGAGAGGTGGTGTAGGAGGGAGGGGTTCAGATTTTTGGGACATTGAAACAGGTTCTGGGGGCGGTGGGACCATTTCAAATCAGATGGTCTACACCTGGGCAGGACTGGAACCAATGTCCTAGGGGGTGCTTTTGCTAACACTGTCGGGGAGGTTTTAAACTAATGTGGTAGGGGGATGGGAAACAGATTAGGAAGTTAGAGGTCAGTAAAGAAGCAGCAACTAAAGCCAGTAAGGTACGAGACAATAAACTCAATGTGACTAAGGGGAAGAGTAGACAGGGAAGAGATGATGAACGCAAAGGGACAGACGGTCTGTGGTGCATTTGTTTTAATGCGATAAGGGTAGCAGGTAAGGCAGATGAACTTCGGGCTTACATTAGTACCTGGGAATATGATGTTATTTGTATTACTGAGGCGGTTGAGGGATGGGCAAGACTGGCAACTAAATATCCCAGGGTATAAATGCTTCAGGAGGGATAGAGAGGGAGATAAAAGGAGTGGAGGAGTTGCATTATTGGTCAGAGATGATATCACAGCTGTGATTAAGGACTGCACCATGGAGGATTCGAGCACTGAGGCAATATGCATAGAGCTAAGAAATAGGAAGGGTGCAGTAACATTGTTGGGACTTTACTACAGACCTCCCAAATGCGAGCGGGAAGTTGAGGTACAAATATGTAGACAGATAACAGAACAATGTAGGAGCAATAGGGTGGTTGTGATGGGAGATTTTAACTTCCCCAACATTGAATGGGACTCATGTAGTGTTTGCGGCGTAGATGGAGCAGAGTTTGTAAGGAGCATCCAGGAGAGTTTTTTTGCAGCAGTATGTAAATAGTCCTATTCGGGAAGTGGCCATACTGGACCTGGTATTGGGAAATGATCCCGGCCAGGTGGTTGATGCTTCAGTCGGTGATTACTGTCGGAAGAGCGATCACAATTCCATAAGTTTTAGAATACTAATGGACAAATACGGGAGTGGTCCAAACGGAAGAGTACGAAATTGGGGAAAGGCAGATTATAACAAAATTCGGCAGGAGCTCGGGTATGTAGATTGGGGGCAGCTCGTTAAGGGTAACTCCACATTTGAAATGTGGGAGCCTTTTAAGGCAAGGTTGATTAGAGTGCATGACAGACATGTCGCTGTGAAAATGAGATAGAAATGGCAAGATTAGGGAACCATGGATGTCGGTTGTAATTGTGAGACTACCTACGATTAAAAAGGAAGCAGACATAAGATCGAGGCATCTCAAAATTGATGAAGCTTTGGAGGAATATCGGGAAAGTAGGACAAATCTCAAAGGCGTAATAAAGAGGGCGAAAAGGAGTCATGGAATATCTTTGGCTAACAGGGTTAAGGAAAATCCCAAAGCCTTTTATTCGTATATAAGGAGCAAGTGTGTAACTAGAGAAAGGATTGGCCCACTCAAAGACAAAGAGGGAATGTATGCGTGGAGTCAGAGGAAATGAGTGAGATTCTTAATGAGTACTTTGAATCGGTATTCACCAAGGAGAGGGACATGATGGAGATTGAGGGATAAATGTTTAGATACTCTAGGTCATGTCGGCATAAGGAAGGGGGAAGTTTTGGGTATTCAAAAAGGCATAAAGGTGGACAAGTCCCCAGGACCGGAAGGGATCTATCCCAGGTTGCTGAGGGAAGCGAGGGGGACAAAATAGTTGGGGCTTTAACAGATATCTTTGCAGCATCCTTGAGCATGGGTGAGGTCCCGGAGGACTGGAGAATTGCTAATGTTGTCCCTTTGTTTAAGAAGGGTAGCAGGGAAAATCCAGGGAATTATAGACCTGTGAGCTTGACGTCAGTGGTAGGCAAACTGTTGGAGAAGGTACTGAGGGATAGGATCTATTTACATTTGGAAGAAAATAGACGTATCCGTGTTAAGTAGTATGATTTTGTGCAGGGAAGTTCATGTCTTGCAAACCTAATAAAATTCTTTGAGGAAGTTGCAAAATTAATTGATGAGGGAAGGGCTGTAGATGTCATATACATGGACTTTAGAAAGGCGTTTGATAAGGTTTCCCATGACAGGTTGATGGATAAAGTGAAGTCATATGGGGTTCAGGGTGTACTAGCTAGATGGATAAAGAACTGGCTGGTCAACAGGAGACAGATAGTGGTAGAAGGGAGTGACTCAAAATGGAGAAAGGTGACAAGCGTGTTCCACAGGGATCCGTGCTCGGACCACTGCTTTGTGATAGACATAAATAATCTGGACAAAGGTATAAGTGGTCTGATGAGCAAGTTTGCCGATGATACTAAGATTGGTGGAGTTGCAGATAGCAGGAGGACTCTCAGAGAATACAGCAAAATATAGATAGTTTGGAGAGTTGGGCAGAGAAATGGCAGATAGAGTTCAACCCAGGCAAATGATAGGTGATCCATTTTGGAAGATCTAACTCAAGAGCAGACTATATGGTCAATGGAAGAGTCCTGGGGAAAATTGATGTACAGAGCGATCTGGGAGTTCAGGTCCATTGTACCCTGAAGGTGGCAACGCAGGTTGATAGAGTGGTCATGAAGGCACACAGCATGCTTGACTTCCTCGGACGGGTATTGAGTACAAGTGTCGGCAGGTCATGTTACAGTTGTATAGGACTTTGGTTCGGCCACATTTGGAATACTGCGTGCAGTTCTGGTCGCCACATTACCAGAAGGATGTGGATACTTTGGAGAGGGTGCAGAGGAGGTTCACCAGGATGTTGCCTGGTATGGAGGGTGCTAGCTATGAATAAAGGTTGAGTAGATTAGGATTGTTTTCGTTGGAAAGACGGAGATTGAGGGTGGACCTGATTGAGGTCACCAAAATTATGAGAGGTATGGACAGGGTGGATAGCAACAAGCTTTTTCCAAGAATGGGGGTGTCAGTTACAAGGGGTCACGATTTCCAACTGAGAGGGGGAAAGTTTAAGGGAGATGTGCGTGGAAAGATTTTTCCGCAGAGGGTGGTGGGTGCCTGGAATGCTTTGCCAGCGGAGGTGGTAGAGGCGGGCACAATAGCATCATTTAAGAGGCATCTGGACAGATATATGAACGGGCGGGGTACAGAGACACGTAGATCCTTGGAAAATAGACAACAGTTTAAGATAAAGGATCTGGATCGGCGCAGGCTGGGAGGGCCGAAGGTCCTGTTCCTGTGCTGTAATTTTCTTTGTTTGTTCTTTTTTCTGCCGCACAGGAACATGCTTGTCCTGAATTCCTTTCAATTGACATTTGAAAGCCTCCCACATGTCAGATTTTGATTTACCCTCAAACAACCTCCCCCAATCTAGGTTTTTCAGTTCCCTCCTAATATTGTTATAATTAGCCTTCCCCCAATTTAACACATTCACACTAGGTCCACCCTTATCCTCATCCACCAGCATTTGAAAACTTACTGAATTGTGGTCACTGTTCCAGAAATTCTCCACTTCCCAATCAATATTGGGGAAGTGGAAGTCTTCCATCACAACAACCCTGTTGTTTTACTCGTTTCCAAAGTCTGTCTACCGATCTGCTCCTCTATCTCCCGGTGGCTGTTGGGAGGCCTGTAGTAAACTCACAACATTGTGACTGCACCCTTCCTATTGAGGGATATATTCTTCTGGAGGTTTCTGGCGGAATGTTTGCTTGTAGTTGATTGAAATGCTTATTGTGTGTGTTTATAGAATGTTAACTGAATATGTCGAATAAACGTTTTATATAAAATGCTGAAGGCATCTCTTGCATAACACCTGGTGCCCCCCATAACCAAAATCTACACACATTTTTATGTCAGCCGAACTTCATGCTTTACATTGGTCATTTCCAAACTCTGGCCGATAACAATACACACATTCACGGACACACTGAGAACTAGTACACACACTCAAGACACTAATAGGCACACTCAGACAGGCAGACACTAATACACACACTCACAGATACACAGAGACACTAATACACACACTCACAGACACACAGAGACACATACGCACACTCAGTCACACGGAGACACTAATACACACACTGACAGACACTGTATAGACAGCAATACACACTGTGCAGCTTCATACACAGCAACATTACGGACCATTCAGCCTCTGTACTCTGTTAGTGGAGAACAGCAGGATGTTGTTTATCGTGCGGAATGTCTTACCCAGTTACATTAGGAGGCCATTCAGCCCCTAGCTCCCCCAACCTTTCCTCATAAGATCTACCCTCCAATCCAGGCAGTATCCTTCCACATCCTTCCCATAATCAGGTGACCAAAAATGTACACAATACTCCAAATGTGGTCTACCCAAGGTCTTGTCCAGTTTCAGCAGTTCCTCACTGCCATTAAACTCAATCCCCCTGTTAATAAATGCTGACACACAATAGGCTTTCTTTACGGCTCTATCCACTTGGGTGGCAACTTTCAGAGATCTATGGACAAGAACTCCGAGATCTCTCTGCTCCTCCACATTCTTCAGAACCCTGTCGTTAACCCTGTAATCCGCATTCAGATTTGACTAACCAAAATGAATCACCTGACACTTGTCAGCGATAAACATCCTATAAATGTCTCTTTGCAGCCTTCAACAGCCCTCCACATTATCCACTGCTCCACCAATCTTGGTTCATCAGAAAATTTACTAACCCAACCTTCAACTCCATCATCAAAGTAATTGATACAAATCACAAATATTAGAGGGCCCAGCACTGATCTCTGTGGTACACCGCTGGTGACTGGGCTCTAAGATGAAAATTTACCACCTTCTGTGTGTTAGCCAGTTACTGATCCAATCGGCTAAATTTCCCTCTATGCTATGCCTCCTTACTTTCTGCATAAGCCGACCATGGGGCACCTTATCAAACGCCTTGCTAAAATCCATGAGTGCGACATCAATTACTCTACTTTCTTCTGTGTACTCAGTTACCGCCTCAGAAAATGCAATCAAACTTGTGAGGCAAGACATACCCCTCACAAATCAGTGCTGACTATCCTGGATTAATCTGCAACTTTCCAAATTATCATGAATCCTACCCTCAGGACCCTTTCCAATAATTTGCCTGTGCCCGAAGTGAGATTAACCGACCTATAATTCCAAAGGTTATGCGAATTCCCTTTCTTGAACAAATGGACAACTTTTGCCTATCTCCAGTCATCTGCACTATTCCTGTAGACAGTGAGGACATAAATATCAAAGCCGAAGGCTCTGCAATCTCATCCCTTGCCTCCCATAGGATCCTCGTATATACCCCATCAGGCCCAGGGGACTTATCTATCCCCAGGTTTCTCAAACATTCTAACACATCTTCCTTCCGAATATCTTCCTCCTCCAGCCTACCAGCCAGTGTCGCACTATCCTCCACAACAACATTGTCCCTCTCCTTGGTGAACACTGAAGAAAAGTATCTATTTAGGGCCTATCTTATATCTTCAGACTCCATGCACACGTTCCCACTACTGTTCTGGACCAACCCTAACTTCACCTTGGTCATTTTATTCTTCCTCGCGTAAGTGGAACGATCCTTGGGGTTTCCTTGATCCTACCTGCCATGGACTTCTCATGCCCCTCTCCTCGATTTCCTAAGCATTTTCTTGAGCTCCTTCCAAACGATCTTGTATGCCTCAAGTGCCACAACTGATCTTTATTTTCTCATGCTTACATAAGCCCCCATCTTCCTCTTTCGAAAACATTCAATCCCTTTTGTAAACCATGGTTCCCTCACTCTACCATTTCCTCCCTGCCTGACAGGGACATATATATCAAGGGCACACAGTAGTTGCTCCCTGAACAAGCTCCACATCTCAAATGTGCCTAGCCCCTGACAGTTCCTTTTTCCATATTGTGCTCCCCAATTCTTGCCTAATCGTATCGTAATTACTTGCCTCAGTTATAAACGTTGCCCTGCCGTATGTTCGTATCCCTCTTCATTGCTGCAGTGAAAGTCACCGAATTATGGCCACTGTCTCCAAAGTGCTCCCCATAACCAAATCTAAGACTTGGCCCGGTTCATTACCCAGCACCAATCCAATGTGGCCAAGCCTATTGTCGGGCATCCACATATTCTGTCAGGAAACCCTCCCACAAACACTGGATAAAAGCAGCAACACCCAAACTATTCGAATGATAGTAGTTCCAATCAATATTTCGAAAATTACAGTCTCTCATGACAACTACCCTGTGACGACCGCACCTGTCCAAAACCTGCTTTGCAATCGTTTCCTCCACATTTCTGTTACTGTTTGGGGGCCGATAGAAAACTCCGAACAAAGTGACCACCCTTTCTATTCCTAACTACAGCCCCACACTACCTCAGTAGACAGATCCTCCTCAAACTGCCTTTCTGCAGCCATTATACTACTCTTGATTAACAATGCGACTCATCTACCTCTTTTTTACCATTTTCCCTCAACTTCCTGAAACATTTAAACCCAGAACCTCCAAATTTCATTTCTGCCCCTGTTCTATCCACGCCCACATAATAGCCACACGATCGCAGTCCAGATACTAGTCCATGCTTCAAGCTCACCAATCTTATTCCTGATGCTCCCTGCATTGAAGTGGAGACACTTCAAAACACCTTCTTGCCCGCAGGTCCACGTTTGTTACCTTGGTCCCTTCCTGAACTCCTGCACTACCCTCAACTTCCTGAACTCCAGCAGTGCTATTTGCTGGACTAGAAATCAGTTCCCCATCCCCCTGCCAAATAAATTTAAACCCTCCAGAAGAGCTGAAGCAAATTTACCTCCCAGGATATTGGTGCCCCTCTGTTTCAGGTGCAAATCGTCCTGTTTGTGCAAGTCGCACCTTCACCAGAATGTGATCCAATTATCCAAGAAACTTAAACCTTCCTTCCTGCACCATCCCCGTAGCCACGTGTTTAACTGCACTCATTCCCTGTTCCTCATCTCGCTAGCACGTGGCCGCTCTACTTTGTTATTGCTGAGCAGGAGATGATGTTTATCCTGTGCAGCTTCTAATACAGTAACATTACGGACCATTCTGCCCCTCCAGTCCTTTATTCCTGAACAGGTGGATACTGTGGGGCTTCTTGCACAGTAACATTAGGCAGTATTCATTCCCTCTTCTGTGTTAATATGGAACAGGGGAATGTTGTTTGTCCTGTTGAGCTGATTTCACAGTATCATTAGTGCCCATTCAGCCCCTCTTGTCTGTTACTACGAACAGGAGGATGTTGTTTATCCTGTGCAACTTCTTATACAGTAACATTAGGGGGGCATTCAGCCCCTTTAAACCGTTACTGTGGAACAGGAGGATGTTGTATATCCCGTGGGAGTGTCTTATACAGTAACATTAGGGGGCCTTTAATTAGCTCCGATCTGTCGGAACAGGAACATGTTTGTTATCCTGAGCATCGCCTTACTCAGTAACATGAGGACGTCATTCAGCATCTCAACTCTGTTAACGTGGAATACGAGGATATGGTTAATGCTGAGAAGATCCACAGAAATATTAGGAGACCATTCAGCCCCTCTAGTCTGTTAATGCGGAACAGGAGGATGTTGTTTATCCTGTAGACCTGCTTACACAATAACATTAGTAGACATTCAGCCCCTCGAGTCTGTTCTCAGGAACAGGAGAAAATTACAGCACAGGAACAGGCCCTTTGGCCCTCCCAGCCTGCGTCGATCCATATCCTTTATCTAAACATGTCGCCTATTTTTCAAGCATCCCATCACTTCAACTAACTTTCCATTAACACAATATCCACAAACCCATCCACTGCGCCTCCACTAACTTTTTAATAAAATAAAAACTTCCTGAAACATATCCGAAGCACCTCCATCATATCCCCAATAACACAATCTGCAGAAATCCATTCTCATCACTACTAACCTCCCAATAACACAACCTCCAGAAACCCATCCATATAACCTCCAGTAAAGTCCCATTAATACTACATCCAGAAACACTTCCGCAGCAAATCTACTAACTACCCAATAAAAATATACCCAGCAACTATACTGCAGCACCTCCATTAACCTTCCAATAACCCAACCCTTAGAAATCCATCCTAATCACCACTACAAACTCCCAAATAACGTAACAACAAAACCACGTCGACGTCACCTCCACTAACTCCCCAATAACATAACCTCCAGAAAACCAACTTTAGCACCTCCACTAATGTCTCAAGAACATAACTGTCTGTGCGGAGTCTGCACGTCCTCCCCGTGTGTGCGTGGGTTTCCTCCGGGTGCTCCGGTTTCCTCCCACAGTCCAAAGATGTGCGGGTTAGGTGGATTGGCCATGCTAAATTGCCCGTAGTGTCCTAAAAAGTAAGGTTAAGGGGGAGTTGCTGGGTTACGGGTATAGGGTGGATATGTGAGTTTGAGTAGGGTGATCATAGCTCGGCACAACATCGAGGGCCGAAGGGCCTGTTCTGTGCTGTACTGTTCTAAATCTAAATCTTATATAACCTCCAGAAACCCAACCTCAGCATCTCCAACATCTACCCATTGACACAAACTCCAGAAGCACATCCACAGCACCTCCACTGTCTCCTGTAGCCATCTAAGATGGCCACTGGTAACACAAAATGGAAGACTGCAAAGAATGCAGGGAAAAACGGACATAGTAAAGAGCAAACAGCTTGCAGAAGCAGTCAGCATTGAGACACTTGCAAAAACCGGTTTCCCAACAGCTGCAGAGTTCAGGCAGAGCTGTAAATGGGAAAACAATCTACATACTAATGAGGTGATACCGAGACAGTCCCGGGCACAATAGATACACTCAAGTATCACTTTCAATAGTGAACCAGACACGATGGAGCCAGAGAAGCCCAGGACAATGAGTCCTAAGAACCACCCCAGCCATCAAGGAATGGCCCTAGGATAGGGGGGGGGGGGTTCAAATCATATTGATTGGGAAGAGGCCCAATCGATCCCCAGCAGGTGAGGAAGCCCGCCCCAAGGGGCGCGGACCTCCTGGGACCTATAAAAGAAGGTCCCACACATGGTTCAGTCTCCTGTCTCCGGCCTCCGACTCCAGCCTCCAGACCCCTGTCTTTTACACCAGCCGTCGAGCAGCAGCCATCGATAAGTAAGTGCCAAAACGACGATCGCTACTTGACCCAGGCATTACTTATACCCTTGCCGACTGATAGTAACCAGAAGTTGCAGACCAGAACGGAACGGGACTCGATTAGAAGTGGCACCCCCACTCCGAGAGAACCCAGAAATTTGAATTGGAAATCTAATTGGGAAAAAGAAAATATTACAAGTGTTCAAGGAGTTCAAATCAATAACGATAATTCGGAAGTGTGGTTTGTGCATGCGTACTAACAGGGTTGTAAGGTAAACCTGAGAGCTTTATGTTGCGACGAACTGTCAGGAGTTTTTAAGCGGAACATAGCGAAAGCCTTACCCGTCTTTTAAAACATTACCTCAACACCCCCTGTTCCAAATTTAAGTAAGAAAGAGAAAATGGCCATGTAGGCAATGGAACGCCTCATGAACCCAGAGCAGTTCTTGGTCGCAGCGACCAGCAGTAGCAGGGTAGGTCAGTGTCCCATGTGGGAGCTGGAACTCCGCAAGTATCTGAAAGGAAAGGGATGGCCCCTTTGGAACGAGTTCTGTATGAATGAGGAGACAGGTCCCGGAGGTATAGGACATACTTGGTGGGAGAACCTCTCTCAAATTTATAAGAAAAATCTTAGTGAAGCACGCAAGCCGATGGCAATCGTGTCCTGTTTGGCACAGTTGCGAGGCACTGAGGAGGTCGTTCAGACGCTCCGAGCAGAATTAGAAGAACGCAATAGAATGAGTAAAGTGGATGTCAGAGACATCAAGAAGGAAAACGTAGAACTAAGAGGGAAGCTGGCAGAGAAGGGTAGAGAGGTGGATGATGCCAATAGGGCACATCAGTCGTGTCTAGCCCATCTGAGCAGTTCCCAGACACAATACGAAAAAGCCTATCAGGATGTGCAATGTGCAGTCCTGATAAGAGAGGAATCGGAAAAGCAGGTAGAGGCATTGCAGAGGCTCTGACCTAAAGGCAGCTTTAAGAGCACTCCATGCTGCCACTACTGAGCAAAGACAGAGCACAGTAGACCATGCAAAATGTAGGAAGCAGATTGCGGAGCTGCTATCGCTGTTTTCAGTTCAGAATGGTTTCCAAACACCTTTGGAACACAGTTAGATGAGGAGAATGCCCCAGACTGGCAGGAACTGAGTGAGACAGCGCAGCGCTATGTTCAAGGAACATGTGCGCCAGCAGCGCAGCAGAAAAGGAAAGCACCCCAACCCCCCACAGATCAGATAGCACCCGCACCTATGAACCCAGTCACCACCCAAAGGAAAGCGACAACAGAAGGCGCACCCGATATCACCAACACCACCCCCTTAACTGTAACGCAACTCAGGGATGCGTGTGAGAAGATCACTCCGTTTCACCCAACCGCAGAGCCCCACCAATTTTTCGCAAATGTTAAACAGCAGGCTACCATGTACGGCCTGGACGAGAGAGAGCAGGTTAAGCTCACGGTTCTGAGCTTAGACCCATCCGTAGTAGCAGCCCTCCCCGACCCACAGAACGTTGGAGGAGGCACACTAGAGGAAATGCACACCTCCATTTTAGATGCAATAGGGTATAACAGAGGAGACCCAGTTGAAGGACTAAATAAATGCAGACAAAAGAGAACAGAGAATCCCACAGCATTTGCAGGAAGGCTGTGGATCCATTTCACGGCAGTTTTCGGCGATTTAAACCGAGCGCATTTGAACCGTGACAACAAGGTTAAATGGACGCGCAACAGAATCTCCCATACCACAGATGCAGGACAGAGTGCTTGCAACAGTTACGACCCAGCAGAGGAGGCCCATAACGAGAAATGGGTTCTAAAAAGATTGTCCCGCGCTTGGGAAAAATCGGTTCAGGGCAAAATTAAAATAAAGACCCCAGATGAAGCTCAGGCTGCAGCGGACACACAGGCAGTGAGAGCGCACCAAAACCCCACATGGGTAAATGAAGGGAAGAACAGCCCTCCACAGAAGTCGCAGGAATGCTACAACTGTGGCCAATTAGGACATTGGGCTAAGGAATGTAATGCACCCCAAAGATCACAGAGAGGCCAGCAGACAGGCACTCTGAATAGAAATAAGGCAAAGCCGATCCATAGTATAGGGATCCAGTCAGGACAGACCAATGTGGACGGGACGGACTGACGGTGTTCGGGCCCCCCCCCCCCACTTGGGTCTGTGACACTCTTTGGGATCAATCCGGGAGACCGGTAGTCACAGTAAAGGTTAGAGGGAAGCCCATAGAGTTACTTTGGGACACAGGAGGGTCCCGCACCACGATTAACTCCACCACCACGGCACAGGCAGACACGTGGCCGACCACCTCCACCATCACACTTAGCGGTTTCACAGGACACTCGCAGCAGGGACACATTACAGCACCCGTAGCAATCCAGTTAGGGAACATCTCCACCAGACACCCAGTTGTTTTAGTAAATCTTCCCCGGACAGCAGAACACATATTGGGTATAGACTTTATGAATGCCCATAGCCTGTCGTTCGACCCAGTAAACCAGTGTGTCTGGCGAATGGCAAGGCCAGACAGAGCACCCGCTACTCTCATAGTAGGAGAGTACGCTAATCGGATTAGCGCAGTAGGCGAATATTCTTTCGACTTGACTACACTAAACAAGGACAGAAAAGTGAGAACAGTTTTAAACAAACACAGGACAGCATTTTCCAGTCACTGGCACGACTGCGGCAGAATGACTGGACAAGTTCATGTTACCGGACCTGGCTTCCGACCACAGAAACAATACAGATTTCCCCTAGTAGCAGAGGGAGAAATAGAGAAAGTAATAGGTAACTTATTGGAACAAAGTGTACTAAGGACAGTAGCCTCGAAAAATAATGCCCCTATTTGGCCAGTGAGAAAGCCCGACGGATCATGGCATTTGACCATTGATTATCGGGAGCTCAATAAAGTAACCCAGGCAGTAGCCCCCACGGTAGCAACAAGTCCCGAGACCATGCTCAAACAGGGACTCCACTCCAAATATTTCACGGTATTGGACAGTAGCAATGGCCTCTGGTCAATCCCATTGGCAAAGGCGTGCCAGTACAAATTTGCCTTCACATTCAAAGCACAACAGTATACGTGGACATGCCTCCCACAAGGATTCCACAATTCCCCCTCCATTTTCCACCGACAGCTGGCGAATGTTTTAGAAACATTTTCCCGACCCGAATGTCTGGTACAGTATGTGGACGACCTATTACTGCAGACAGACACAAAGGCAGAGCACATTACGCTCCTAGCCGAGCTCCTGGAACTTTTAACCTCGATTGGATGTAAAGTTAATCCCAGAAAGGCCCAGATATTGGAAAGTCAAGTGATGTATTTGGGTACAGTCATCACGCATGGCAAACGCGAGATCGAATTCAAAAGGATTGATTCGATTGTCAAATTGCCCCTTCCCCAGAATGTTTCAGCCCTACGGTCATTTTTAGGAATGTTTGGGTACTGTCGGAACCATATCGATGGATTCGCGACAAAGGCAGCCCCACTCACAGACCTCCTTAAGAAAGGAGCCCCATGGGAATGGCTTCCGCAGCATACAGAGGCTGTGGAAGAGTTAACGAAAGCCCATAGCGCAGCACTCGCGCTAAATGTCCCAGAACCGCTCTCCCCCTATGCAATAGAGGTAGCGAGCACAGATCTGACCCTCTCCGCCGTGTTACTTCAGGAACGGCACGAGCAGCTAAGACCCGTGGCTTATGCCTCCCGACTTCTAGACCCAGTAGAAAAAGGATTCTCAGCCTGCGAGAGGCACCACCTAGCGGTTTTCTGGGCAGTTCAATACTTTTCCTACATTACCGGACTCAACCCCATTACCATTTTGACTGAGCACACCCCCACACAGTTACTCCTAGACGGTCGACTGAAGGACGGTTCAGTTAGCCAGATTAGGGCAGCTAGGTGGACACTACTTTTACAAGGACGCGACATTACGGTTAAACGGACCCGGGCACACAGATTTTTAGCCAACAACTTCCAATATCCAGGACAGCCCCATGAATGTGAAATTGTAGCTCCCCGACACAACACAGGACCCTTCATAGCAAAGACACCCCCCAGAAAGATAGGGAACCCAACACAAAGCCCCCAACACACAGACACGTGATGCCCACTGAAGGTATACGAGGACAGTTCATCCACGGTTTTAGATGGTGAGCGTATCGGTGGATGCGGCATCTATGTCGAGGATGCGCAGGGTCGCGCACTAGAGGAGATTGCATTAAAATTGCCAGGTCACTTAGGCGCGCAGGCAGCAGAGCTCGCGGCCGTAGCATACATAGTGGACCACCCCGATTATTTGCCCAGCCCAGCGGACATATATTCGGACAGTCTATATGTCTGTAACAGTTTAACGGATTTTCTCCCCCTGTGGAGGACACGAGGTTTTGTCTCCGCAGACGGGAAACCCCTTCCATCAGCCCCTTTACTCCGCCACATTCTAGACAAAGCGAAGGATAGGACCTTTGGCATTATCAAAGTTAGAAGTCACCATAGGTCATCCCTCCTGGAAATGTAAAATCCGACGCACTGGCTAAGGCAGGTTCCAGGCGAGGACACTGGTGGACACCCCCAGGTAGCGCACCAGCTAGCGCCCCTGTGAGTGCAGTTCAAGTCTCACAGACGGACATTAAGGATTTAGCCGAGGCACAGAAGCAGGATGGAGATCTCAGGGAGATTTTTAAAGGAATTTTTCTGCCACAGTACGATAAGTTGCGACATGCACTGACCACACATGAGGGTGTGATCATAAAGGATCAGCTTTATGTGGTCCCGCAACAGGACAGAAATCAAATGATTGCCTTGTTCCATGACGGCCATGGACATCAAGGGATCGACCCAACCACGAGGAACCTCAGGCAGCTCTGTTGGTGGCCTAATTTAAGGACAGATGTTACCCATTATATTGAGAATTGCCTTATTTGCGCCCAGAATAACCCAGAGAGGTATTCCAAAAAGGCACAGCTTCGGCATACTCGACCAGTTAATGGCCCCTGGACAAACCTCCAGATCGACTTTATAGGACCATTGCCCCCTTGTAGGAATGGGTATAAATACGTGCTGGTTGTGATTGATACATTTACCAAATGGGTAGAGGCATTCCCCTCAAGAACCAATACAGCTAAGACAGCTGCAAAGATCCTGACCCACAACATCTTTACGAGATGGGGTCTACCCAGAAGTATAGATTCAGACCAGGGATCTCACTTCACAGGACGTGTCATGAAGAACGTCCTGACCATATTCAGCATTAAACAAAATTTTCACATTGCGTATCACCCACAGCCAAGCGGGATTGTCGAACGCATGAATCTGACCCTAAAATCGACCCTCAGAAAAATGGTTCAGGAAAACAACTCAACATGGGATTCAGTGCTCAAATTCGCACTCATGTTTATCCGAAACACGGTTTCAACATCTACAGGTTTCACCCCACACACACTCATGACCGGACGCCCTATGAAAGGTACATAATTCCTTTTAGGACTGGACATGACTAGCCCCGAAGTGATGGCCCTCACGCATGAGAAAGCTGTTAAAGACCTAGTTGAGACTGTGATGTCTGCACAGATTGCAGCCGCAGTTCAACTGGGAAAACGACGAAACAAAGCACAGCCTGCTTTAATAAGAACGTACACCCCACAGAATTCCAGGTTGGGCAACAGGTAATGCTACCTTTCTATAACCCCAGCAGTTTTTTGGCACCAAAATATTCCGGCCCGTACACAATTTCGGACGAAATTAGCCCCTCAGTCTACAGGATAAAATACCCCAATGGAAAGACTGCGTGGTTTCATATCAACCAGCTAAAGGCATATGGAACACAGTCTAACCATGCACACCATGTCTTACTGGACGCAGCAGAACATCTCGCCCCGCCCACTAGAGACACGTTTCCACCATCGCCCTCACAGACCAGTTCCTCATCGGACTCGCACACGACTCCGCCCACTGACCACAACAGACCACGCCCCGAAACGCCCACAAGCTGCCACAGCAGAGACAGCGATACTGACACTGACTTTCAGGACAGCCACAGCACACAACCCTACAGCCCCCACTGTAGCGACTACGACCCCGACTCCAGTGACCCCATGGAGGTCACCTACGTTAAATACCCAGACCCACCACCCGACCCCGACGAACCTGACAATGCCCCTTCAAGTTTAGACCCCACACTTTGGCACAGGGACAATTCATGCAGACTTGTCCGTAATGATGAAAGTGACCCCCGGTCACATAATTTCAAAATTGCATGCCTGATCCACACAAGGGTGTGGGATCCGGGAGAGCAGGACGACACGGTGTCTGACTCCCAATACGGCAACCCCTTTGTGACCCTGTTCACAGAGGCAGAGGAAAAGTGAGGTGTCCAGATGATGTAAAATAGGAACCGCTTGAGGGAAGCGATATCCTTTCTGATGGAACCTGCACGTATGTTTTGTTTGTAAGTTTGTGTTTGTTTGTCTTTTAATGTTAATGGTTCAGTTGGAGGTTGGCCATCTTTTTTTCAGCTGAAAAGCTTGTGACCGCCTCGGACGCACTTTAGTTTGTCCGCAGAAACATCTGAGAACTTCAGTTGTATCCTCTGGTCAACCGACACGGTTCACGACTTATTCCTTGTTTTCAGATGTTGGAGCATCTTGGCTCCACCCTTGTTTTTTAGGTGCCCCTCTATTTGGTGAACAGAGGCTGCAATCCCACGGTTAACACATTCTTGCTGTTCATTCCAGTTACTCAGGCAGTGGAGAAACGACATTGAGGACCCGCCCTGTCTGAGAACCCCCTTTGGTCAGCCAAGCTCGGGTACGGCACAGCATGCCTTACCCGGGGACTCCATCCAAATCTTAGCCGTAGCGGCCCATACGCAACTCATTCGACTTTTTCGTTTCAAAATTTGCTTTCATTTTTCGTTAGGTAGCCCTTAGGCCGCCATACCACATGCTATTTACATCCAGGCACATTCAGATGGTAAATTTGCAAAGTCTGCGAGACGGCTCGCAGGAGGAAAGTTGTTAGGTGTATTTCTGCTCCTAAATTCGCATTTGAAACAACAAAACAATGAGGGGAGTCACAGGGAGTGACTTGGCCAGTCATTTAAGGGTCAATTGGAATGAGAGGACAGATACACTAACAAGTACGGATATTAAACTGTGTATTGACAGATACTGTGCTTGATCCCATAGCTTTCGAAAGTCGAAGGAAGGTTCACGGCAAGGATCGGCCATACAGAAGGAAGAGGACAAAGAGGACGAAGAGAAGACCATGATGGCAGCCTACCTATTAGTTTTAAACGTAGTTATATTTGTACATGTGCAAGCAAGTCATGTTTCCCCCACAGCCCCCACCGTTAATGTTTCCCTCACACCAACTCTCCCGTGCTCAGCACTGATCAGCGAAGTTCAGACCTGGTGCACAAAATTCATGACATGGTACTCAATGTCGTATGTGATTGAATCACTGCTGGTGATTGCAATTCTCTGCATCATTGTACAGACCCTCAGGTTGAGGAAATGGAAAAGGAGAGCCTCCCGTTCCTGACCCTCAACCATTTACAGAGTTCGATCCCCTACTTTTCGTTTTCACCAATCCCTCCAACCCCTTGATGCCTAGGAAATGAATAAAGCAAGATGTGAATAAAGAAGATATTAATGTATCATATGGCTCTGAACTCGACTGCCGAGTCAGAAAGTGACATGTAATGTGGTGTGAATCGAAAAGGTTTTTAGACTGTAATAAAATGTTCAAAATGAGATAAGAGTAGTTATGATAGGTAGAGGTTCCCGGTTATTGGTAATGCATGTCCCCTTTGACATAGCGCCAAGTAGAGAATGTTAGTTAAAATTTCCGTGCCATAGTTAAAGACAGAGTAGACGCCCAGGAACTTGCTAAGGTCAGGGAACCCAAAGAGGGCACCCAAAGGCACTCCAAGAAACATGCATAGGTGATCCTTCACAATTTCTCGTGAGGATCACAAGGAGGGAATGTAGCCATCTAAGATGGACACTGGGCCACAAAATGGAGAACTGCTAAGACTGCAGGGAAAAACAGTCATAGTGAGGACAAACAGCTTGCAGAAGACTGTTTTGCACTTTGCACGTACATAAACCAGTTTGTGGCCAGGTGCAGAGTTTCAGCCAAAGGTGCAAATGGGAAACAGATCTGCATAGTAAGGAGGTGATCCAGATCCAGACCCCGGACAATAGAAACATTTAAGTATCGATGGATACTTTTCCATAGACGCCCAGACAGAATGGCGCCAAAGCAACGAACACAAAGAGCTGTAGGGACCGCCCCACCCATCGAGGAACGACCCTCAGATTGGGGAGTTGGAAAGATATCGATTGAGAAAGTCCCAATCGATGAGGGAGCCGCCCCAAGGGGCCTGAAACTCCTGGGACCTATAAGAGTAGGTCCCCCACATGGTTCTGTCTGTTTTGCTCTGGCCCAGATCTGCTGTTGCTTCCAGACTCCGGCCCAGATCTGTTACATCGCATCTTGACTCCAGTTTCATTACCAGCCGTTGAGCCTCAGCCATCAAACTGTAAGTGCCAACACAACGATCGCTACGTGATCTAGACCTTTCTAGCCCTTGACAACTTTGCCAATCAGAAAGTTACAGACCAAGAACGGGACGAAGGCCTTGCTCCCTGACCTTGCCTGTTCCTGTCTAGATAAGTATTTACTTGTTTAGTATTAGAAGTAAGTTAGTCTCGTTAGCGTATGCATGTGTATTTATTATATTTGTTATAATAAACACCAATCGTTTGGACTTTCTAATCGGTGTACAGATTTATTACTTTGAACCTGACCTTGATATACTTGTGACGTGTCTCAATACGGCACCTGGCGACTATGAGCATAATTACACATACAGAGCCATAGTAGTGTTAAGCACACGGCCTTTAAATAGAGGCGTGTTAATCACACTCACAATCAGTAACGCTGATTCATCATTCTGTTCCCATTCACTCATCATAGCTCAACGGTTTAGGAACATTTCTCAATGCCAAAAATAAGACTCGAGGAATAACCCCCTCTTCGTAGGAAAACTCAGTCTTCCAGGATGTTTTGTGCTCAGGTCCTGGTGTATAACTTGAACCTGCAGCCCTCTGGCAAAGGGACGAATGTTGCGGCTTCAAGTCCATCTCCAGATCGAACATTCCATGGACATAGATTAACATTGTTGCCAGGGCCACACGAACAATTCCTCAGGCAAATGGTACCGTGTACAAACCCTGCTAGCATTTACTGGATAGTAGCATGAGGTAAAAGGAGTGAAAAAATATCCTTCAGATGTTTACACATGACATTGATCATGACGTCAATCAGATCGCGAAACTGCTTCAATTAGTTACAAACCAATTTATCAGACGTTTCCCGGAAAAAACTCCTTGACCAATAAAGAACAGATGAAGTGCACAGATTGAGATCTTACACTAGCTTGGGTCGGCTTTCCCAGCTTTATCCGGCGGAAGTTAACCGGCTTAAGAATGTTAAATGTAAATTACATCAAGCGTAAATTGTCCAGTGACGATATTCAATGCGGTGTCTTAAACATCACCAAGGAAGCTGGTACAGAAATAAACACGGTCCCATTATGGGAATAATGAGTGTGATGACGCTCTGTTCATTGTGCATGTTTCAGGCGGATCTTCAAATTTCACACAAGACTTTGGGCGTGCAGCACCATTAGTCAGTTATGTTGTTGGCTCCTGACAATATGCTGTGGCAGCAATTATTGAAGAGAACTACAAACCAACAGCTAACATTTTATTCCAGTTGCCTCACTGAGATAGGAGAAGTTGTTAAAATAGTTTAATAAAGTCACAACTATTACCTCGATACTATAGGAAGAAAGACAGAGGAAGTGGAGGACAGAAGGGTCAGAGAGTTGAGGATGAGAGTGGGGAGGAGAACGGGAGGTAGGAGAGAGCAGATAAACTTCAGTCCAATTCAAAGAGGACCGCTGAGATCTTTGCAACCAATCAAACTTTCTAATATCTAACAATAATGGAATACGCTGAGAATGATCTGGTCTATTCCGCAGGATAATGAAAATCATCAGCAACCACCATGTGTTCTGCGGATACATGTCACAGAGCAGCTTCAGCCTCTGTTCCCTGACCTCATCTTCTGAAGACTGATGAAAAACGGAATTTTCCTTCGAGTTACATTTTCTGGATACATATTAATGACCAAAGATGAACGACAAAATATTAAACATCTTATTTGCACCAAGAAATACTCACCATTGATCCCTGACCTCTGAAACAAATCCGATCCGTGCTGTGTGCGTGACTGATTGATCGGTCACGTTGGGGTCTTTATTCGGTTGATAGATCGCCACGTCACGATGTCATGTGCAGTAAATCCAGTCACTCTGTATATAGACACTCATACATGCATTAGAAGAAAAGGCCACACTATTTTCCATGAGCGGGTATGTACATTTTCTTCTACTTCATGGATTACAACATTTTCTTCCTGTGTTTCACGATCCCCTTGACTGTGGGAGGGGCGCAATGTGACAGTTTCTGTGTATTTCCAATAAGGTCATGACAGTTTGCATGTAAAGTGTGAACCTTCATGAGATCCAACATATTTGGGAAGTTCTTACTGGGGGAATCCATGATGTTCCAGTGTAGCGGCTGTCACCGTGTTGGCTCTTGAGGGAAATGCTTCAAGCCATTTGTTGAAAGCATCGATGGCTGCTCGGATATATTTTGTAACCCCCTCCCTCCCACCCCTCAACATAGCACTAGCCCATCCACAAAATAAAATTGCAAATTCGACCAGGGCCCCTCTGTACGCCTGGAATATCTGGGTTCTCCATTATGATCATCAATGTCCTTCCGGGCACATATCAAACACTTTGCAATATAATGCTTTATATATTTATGAATACATGCCTCCAACATAAGTTCTTCATTCTGTCCACAGTTCATGGTGTCCCATGACGATCTCATTCCTCAATTAATTGATTAATTACCGAGTTACCATCTACGTTTGGCAACACATATCTTCCACCTTGAATACCTAGAAGGTCCCTGATATTTAACTTTGTTTTCTACTTCTTCAATGATGATGAGACTGGGTTCGAATGGGTTTCAAAACAAACTGTTCCTTTCGAAGTACATGAGACCCTCACCGAGTCTGACGTACCGGGGCAGCAAACTGGCCTCTTGCTTAGCAAACTTACCTGCATTTAGATTGCCTGCTGGCAATGATCTATGGCGAATCGTTACCTTAATCACCCTATATTCTTCTCCTTGGGCTTTCTCGATTACATATTTTAGTTAGGTGGTTGATGGGAGAGATTGTTAATCGATTAACACATATCCTCCAGCTCCAATTATCCACAAAAACTTTTCAGTCCATTCGAAAAAAAAAGAAAAAAAATCGCTTATTGTCATGAGTAGGCTTGGTATTTTCCCCGCTTCTGGACTGTGATAGAAATATTCAAACATGATTCGGTAGGTAAGCAAAGCTAAGCTTTATTTACGGACTACAACTGCTAGCAGTATGGCCGAGACTTGAAGTGGGAAGGCAGTCAAGTACAAACTGCTGGTTTCCTTCCATGTCTGCAGTATCACAAAAGAATAAGACGATTTTTATACATTATATGGTCAAGATAACATGAATAAAGCTTGGTCAGGAATTTGATCAAAAGTAAAACATAAGTAATAATCATTAAAATGGCGACACCTTGCTGACTATTAGAGGACTCGGGTCTCATATCGTTATCTTGTCTTTTGGTACATGTTTTAAGAGATGGAGCAAATTTGTTTAAGTACGGAAAGAGACACGTTTTTGGCTGATCGTTTGTATTTAGACTGCTCTGGTCTTATGGCGAACGAGCTTTATCCGAGTTTAGAGTCAGCCAGTTCTGGGTCAAGTTGACCTTGGCTGCTTGTATTTGTGCCCTAGGTTATGCGAAGTCAGTTTAAATTTAATTGTACCAAGAAAACCTGGCTAGTTTTCATTATTATTCATGCCATTATTTGCTTCGGAAAATACCACACTGTTACAGATCGGCTTTCTCAACCGACTATCAATAAATTCAAAAATGTCGGACGGACTTCAAGCGGCGAAATTGTTCTTATTTCCTGCAATGGGGACATTCGCAACTCCGGGGGCATATTCCACTTGTACAGAAACCGGAGCATGCAACCTGTGCAATCTCATCAAATGAATGGCGATCAGCGAACTGCGACATTCAAAGTCAACGTTACGGGAAATGATGATCTGGGAAGTTATGGCTGCCGGTATCAGACACATGTTGTAGGAAATTGGACGGATTCTCCATGGAGCAAAGATGTTGTGGTGACTGTGAATGATCAGGAACTGGATATGTCAATGCCAGGCATGTTTATGTATCTCAATGTATTTCTATTGTTTCGACTGTAGTCAACGAGATTTAGTTTTAAAATGATCTAACATTTAGTGAATATCTGCAAGGAACAAGTGCGGGAGGTCGGTTGTGTGGCCTTATCGTTTCCATGCATATTTAATTGCCAGTATCAACCACTCCCTCATCTTTCATCCTCAAATTGTGATGGCATCGTTAAAGGGAGGGGGGGGGGGGGGGGAAGTTCAAATACAAGTCACATGCATGGCTACCAACAAGACAGTCTGGCCAGCTCATAGCAAACGTTGTAACGTGTATTGTAGTTTTTCAATTTAAATGCCGCTAACTTTCAGGCAATTTCTGTATTTAACGTCCTCCCCTGTCCGAACTTGAATCGTCCCCTCATTGTATTAAAGGTAGGGTTCATTGTCGGTAATCATTGGATGCATACATTCTACGCTGCTCAACGGGGAGATGCGAAAATTGTCATTTCAGTTTCAGTGTTGAATACATTCGTTGAATCGGCCACAATATATAAACAGTAATTGTTTTGAACTGATTCCGCCGTAAAACCAATTTATCCTTCACATAACAATAGTAACAACTATTGGACTCTGTTGAAACATTGGAAATGAAATTAAATCAAAATCGCGTATTGTCAAAAGTCGGCTTCAAATGAAGTTACTGTATAAAGCCCCTAGTCGCCAGATTCCGGCGCCTGTTCGGGAACTGAATCGTGTGTTTGGCTGCCGTTGTCTGCTTTAAAAGCCAGCGATTTATCCCAGTGTACTGCCCACGCAAGTATATAAACGATTGAACCTTTGCTGTTTAGCAGGACTCTGTACTGTACATTAGATTTAGAAAACAGATGAATCGGATAGAAGGGCAGCATCCCTATCCAGGGAAACTTACTCTGAGTTGGCTCTTACAACTTCTGAAAAATGGTATGCCTCGATTCAAAATATGGGTGACTGTCAGGACATGAGAAATTAAACAGGGAACTCCAAATATTCGACGACATAGTGATCTGGAAAATCAGAGAGTTGCAGATCAAATAATGTTTTTGGAAGGATTGCTTTATTTATGCATCATGACTGACTTGGTTGCTTTACAGGGGGAATGATTTCTAAGCAAAGTGAATTGGGCGGAACACTGAATCATTGAAAATTGGGAGGAGGACTGACCAGAGTCAGAAACCTACACTGACTACTTAGTCTCGTGACCAGATAGGTGGCGGGCGAATTCCAATTGGGATGCAGAGTCGTGTATTTAGGCTGCCACAATATGGACAGACGACATAAGCTGCAATGTTTGAGGCTGTGCAGGAGCAAATTGACTTGGGTGCATAAGTGTACTGGTCAGTGAGATTAGCAGGAAAGTTTGAGTGAAAATATAATTTAGAGTACAGTATTCTGGGCTTTATTACGAGCGGCATAGAGTACAAGGGCAAGTGAGTTATGCAGAACTGATATAATACACCAGTTTGACCTCAGGTGGAGTACTGTGTTCAATTCTATTTGCTGTGGTTTAGGGTATGCAGAAGGGGTTCACAAGGATGGTTCCAGGGATGAGAAACGTCAGTTATGAGGTCAGATTGGAGGGTCATTTGGAGAAAACTGTCCAAGAGGAGACTTGACTCAAGTGCACAATGTGAGAATGTGGCTGGACTGAGCCGATAATTATACACAGAACTATACATATCAAACAGCTGCAGGTGGAGGACATTCGGCCCTTTGAACCTGGTCCATCTTTCACTACGATCATGGTTGATCATAAATGGCATGTCCTGATCCCACCTTCCTTCCAGAATGTTTGATCCCTTTTGTCTCCAGTTCTCTTTCAAATTCCTTCTTGAAACAACACAACGTTTACGCCTCAAATACTTCCTTTGGTAGCGAATTCCACAGAGTTATCAAGCTCTCGGTAAATATATTTCTGCTGAGACATAAACCTGTATCCTCAAACTATGGCCCACCAGGTTTGTGCTGCCCTACAACTGGGACCATTGATTCTGATTCTACCCTGTCTCATCTTTATCATTTTCTGTTTCTATAATACCCCGTCACTCTTCCTAACGCCAATCAATATAATACCAAGCAACTTAATCCCTCCTCATCTGTCATCCCAGGAATCACCCGAGTAAACAGTTGCGGACTCGCTCGATAGCAATAACATTCTCCCTCAGATAAAGGCACCAGCATTGCGCAGAATACTCCAAGTGTGGCCTCACCAATGCGCTATATAATTGCAGTAAAACATCCCTATTCCTGTACTCAAATTCTGTCACGATAAAGGCCGACATATCATCTGTTCCCCGTCGAGTTTGAGAGAGTACTTCCCCTGTTGCGTTGTGGATGGGTCAGTTCCCTGTACATATTTGAATGTGTCTTTCCCCTGTCCAGTTGTGAATGGGTCAGTTTCCTTTCCAGATTTGAGTCTGCCTTTGCACAGTCCAGTTGTGAATGGGTCATATCGCTGTCAAAATTTGAGTCTGTCTTTCCACTGAAATGTTGTTAATGAGTCTGTTCCCTCTCAAGATTAGTTTGTGACTTTCCACTGTCCAGTTGTGAAAGTTTACTTCCTTGTCCAGATTTTAATGTTCTTTTCCCATGTCCAGTTCTGAACGTGCCAGTTCCCCTGCAAATTCAAGTGTGTCTTTCCCCTGTCCAGTTGTGAATGGGTCAGTTCCGTCTCCACATTTGAGTGTGTCTTTCCCATGTCCAGTTGTGAATGAGTAAATTCCCTCGTCCACATCTAAATGTGACTTTCCCATGTCCAGTTGTGAATGGATCAGCTCCGTCTCCAGATTTGAGTTGTCTTTCCCATGTCCAGTTGTGAATGAGTAAATTCCCTCGTCCACATCTGGATGTGCCATTCCCATGTCCAGCTGTGACTGGTCAGTTCCATTTCCAGATTAATGGAGTTTTTCACCTATCCAATTGTGAATTGGTCAGTTCCCACTCCAGCTTTGAGTATGTCATTCCACTGTCCAGTTGTGGATTGATTTGTATCCTAAACAGCTTGGATTGTGATTTTCTTTTGTCCAAACATGAATGGTCATCTCCCTTTCCAGATTTGAGTAGTTTCTCCGTCTAGTTGTGAATGAATCCATGTCGGGATGTGAGTGTGTCTTTCAATCGTCCCTTTGTGAATGAGTCAGTTCCCCATCCAGATTTGAGTGTGTTTTACTCCTCTCCAGTTGTGAATGGTCCGTCCCCTCTCCCAATTTGAGTGTGTCTTTCCCATGTCCAGGGTTGAATAGGTCAGCTGCCTGACGAGATTGCAGTGTGTTATTTCCCTGTCCAGATATGGTGTGTTCCCTTTCCAGTTTGAGAGAGTATTTCCCCTGTCCAGTTGTGAATGGGCCAGTTGCCTCTCCAGATTTGCAGATTTGAGTGTGTACTTCCACTGTCCAGATATGAATGGTCAGTTCCCCATCCACTTTGAGGGAGTATTTCCCCTGTTCAATTTATGAATGGGTCATTTGCCTCTCTATATTTGAGTGTGTCTTTCCCCTATTCAACTGTGAGGTAGACTTTCCCTATTCTGTTATGAATGGGTCAGTTCTCTCCTCCAGATTTGCACGTGTCTTTCCACTATCCTGTTGTGCACGGATCAGTCACCTCTCCAGAGTTGGATGTTTCTAACCCTGTCCATTTGGGGTTGGGTCAGTTCCCTTGACAGTTTTGAGAGTTTCCCCTGTCCAGTTGTGAATGGGTCAGTTCCCTCTTCCAGATTTGAGTGTATATTTCCACTGTCCAGTGAGGAACGAGTTAGTTTCCCTTCCAGATTTGAGTCTGTTTTATTCCTCTCCAGTTGTGAATGGGCCAGTTTCCTGTCAAGATTGTAGTGTGCCTTTCAACTGTCGTTGTGCATGAGTCAGTTCCCTCTTCCAGATTTGAGTTTGCCTTTGCCCTGTCCAAAGATGAATGGTCAGTTCCACGTCCATTTTGAGAGAGTTTTCCCCCTGTCCAGTTGTAAATGGGTCAGATCCCTCTCCATATTTAAAGATACGCTTCCCCTATCCAGTTGCGAATGGGATAGTTAAATCGCTAGACTTGAATGTTATTTCCCCCTGTCCAGTTGAGTTTGGGTCAGTGTCCTTAGCAGATTTGGAAGTGACTTTCCCCTGTCCACCAGTGAATGGGCCTTTTCCCAGTCGAGATGTGAGTGTGTCTTTCACCTGTTCAGTGGTGGATTGGCCTGTTCCCAGTCCAGATGTGAGTGTGTCTTTCACCTGCCCAGTGGTGAAAGGGTCAGTTCCCTCTCCAGCTTTCGGGGTATTACCCCTGTCCAGTTGTGAGTGGGTCAGTTCCCTCTTCCAGAATTGAGTGTGTCTGTCTCCTGATCAATTATGAATGGATCATGAACAGTTGTTAATGGGTCGTGTCTCTCTTCAGGTTTGAGTGTGCTTATCGCATGTCCACTTGTGGTGAGGTCAGTCCCCTGCCCAGATAGTGTTGCCTTTCCACTGTTCAGTCGTGAAAGTTTACTTCCTTGTGTGGATTTGAGTGTGTTCTTTCCCTGTCCAGTTATGAATAGTCAGTTCCTGTGGAGTTTGCACATTAGAACATAGAACAGTACAGCACAGCACAGAACAGGCCCTTCGGCCCTCGATGTTGTGCCGAGCAATGATCACCCTACTCAAACCCACGTATCCACCCTATACCCGTAACCCAACAACCCCCCCCCCCCCTTAACCTTACTTTTTAGGACACTACGGGCAATTTATCATGGCAAATCCACCTAAGCCGCACATCTTTGGACTGTGGGAGGAAACCGGAGCACCCGGAGGAAACCCACACACACACGGGGAGGACGTGCAGACTCCACACAGACAGTGACCCAGCCGGGAATCGAACCTGGGACCCTGGAGCTCTGAAGCATTTATGCTAACCACCATGCTACCGTGCTGCCCGCAAACATTCTCCCCGTGTTTGTGTGGGTTTCGTCCCCACAACCCACAAATGTGCAAGCTAGGTGGATTGGCCATGCTAAATTGCCCCTTAATGGGAAAAATGAATTGAGTACTCTAAATTTAAAAAAATAATAGAATAGTCAGTTCCCTGTCCAGTTTGAGGAATTCTTTCCCCCACCCAGTTGTGAATGGGTCAAAATTCTCCCTTCATCCTCTCTGTCTTTCTCCTTTCCCTCTCTCTAATCTCCCTCACCGCCCTCCTCCCAACACTCTTTCTGTACTTCGCTCTCTCTTTCCCTCTCCCCAGTACCCCAGTATTTGGGAAGGAGAAAGAGAGAGAGAGAGGGTCAGGCACAGGAATCCAACAACCACAGCAAACTGAATTCAAATGCCCCCTGCGGATTTAATTTCACCCTCATATTTATGTCTCGGCCTAAAATACAGGCTTCATTCCGGCATTTACCTGCTTCGAGTTAAGGGACTTTTATTTTGAGCCATCGAGATGACTTCATAGTCGATGCGTTTGTTTTGAAAGTGACTCCACTATTTTAAAAATATTTTTTGAACAAATTTAGAATACCCAATTTATTTTTTCCAATTAAGAGGCAATTTAGCGTGGTAAATTCACCTGCCCTGCACATCTTTGGGTTGTGGGGGCGAAACCCACACAAACACGGGGACAATGGGTAAACTCCACACGGACAGTGACCTCGAGCCGGAATCGAACCTGGGACCTCGGTGCTGTGAGGCTGCAGCGTTAACTCACTGTGTCACCGTGCTGCCCTAAAGTGACCCCACTATTGTTAATTTTATGAATTCTGCTGGCAACTTGTGCACAGGGAGATCCCAAAAAAACTTTCAAAATTGAGTTCAGAGTTTCTGATCTGAGATTTCCCTCTCTCTCTCTCTTTCTCTGTTTCTGCGCCATTGTTGCAGTGTGCACATTGACGGCAGTATTGATTGCACAGTAAGATCCCACAAGCAGCAGTGTGATCATGGCTGAATATCCCCTCAGTCCCCTGTGAAAACGGTTCATCAACTCACTCAGTCCCAAGACTTTAAAATTTGAGATCTTTGAACCCACTTTGCAGTCCATGTGCTATTTTATTTTTAAGAGTTGTGATCACAATTGCTTTGTGGGCAAAAGCCGCAGTCCTGTGCATGAACAGCAAGATCCCACAGCAGCAGCAATGTCAACCTAACCAGGTGGGGTGCTGTCTCCCCCCCCCCCCCCACTCACTCCTGCTTCGAGTCCCATTCCCCCCTGGATCGAAACCCCTTCCTCCCCATCATCCTGTGCGTGTGGTTTGGACCAAGTCTGAAGAACTCCCTTCAATTCTCTGACAGCGTTAAACTGCCTCTCAAAACAAAGAAAAACCTTTTTAAAACCAAGTCCATTGATACACAGAAAGATCCCAGAAGCTGCAGTCAGCAGTGTTGAGTGTCGTTTAAAATAGCTAACAGGTTATACCGTGAGTGACCGGGGCACAGGCAATGAAATCCAACCCCCCCCCCCCCTTTCGGGACAGCCAGATTTAAAATAACCCCTGTTAGTTTGGATTTGGAAACACAATTGGAGAGCTTCACATTACAGATTTTAATTCACTCTTTGTCACCCACCAAAGGTTTACTGTGTTTGTGTCTGAGTGCAAGGCCGGGGTGGCAATAAAGAGACAACTCACGTGAGTGCGGCCTTTGGAGTAGGCCTCAGTCCACCCACTTGTCCTCTGGAGAAAATCCCTTGTCCAAAGATTCCTTGTCACATTGCAGTCTTCAAAATTCAAATTCCTGGGGAAAAGAGGGTGCAAATGAACAAAAACACAGGAAAATGTTTAAAGTAGAAACACAGCAAGAGGCGAAATTCTCTCTCTCAGTTACACAGACTCTCAGCAACATCCACCTAGAAATATCTCAGTTATTAACCAATGAATAACAAAGATTGAGAGGCAGTTCCCGCTTCCCTAGTGTTTCTCCATCTCTCTCTCTCCTCCCCTCACCACGATCTCATTCTCATTGTCCCTCAGATATGAACATTAAATCAGGGTAATAAGCAGACACACACTCACCCTGGGTGAAGCCTGTGGAATAGGCCTCAGTCCATCCATCCAACCTCTGAAGAAAAGCCCTGGTCCAAGGATTCCTGCTCACATTGCAGTCTTTCAAAATTCAAATTCCTGGGGAAAAGAGGATGAAAGTTAAGTGAAAGACAGGAAAAGTTTGAAACTATTTGATATAGCGAGAGCCCAGGATCCACTTTTCAGATACACAAACTCAGCAACATCCAAATACAAAAATGTCACAGCTTTCAACCAGAGACTAAAAAGGATTTAGAGACAGTTCCCCCCTTCTCTTGTGTTTCTCCCTGTCTCTCCATCCCGAACTCATTTATATTTCTGTCTTCCTCCTCCCTCTCTCTCTCTTTATCCCTCAGATATTAAAATTAAACCTCTGTCAGGTTAATAACCAGACACAACTCACCCCGGGTGAAGCCTGCGGAACAGGCCTCAACCAGCGCTCTGGATGAATTCTCACTCCCTCGTCATCCCCACCAAATCCTCCTCTTTGTATTCCCGACTACCTTAAAGTTCTCCAAATAAAAGTCCCTTGGGAGAAAAAGAGATAAAATTGGTTAGAAAGACAATAAGAGGGACATTTTCAAACCTACACAAAACAGCACAACAGGAGTCCAGCATTTCCACTCCCCTGTCAATCTCTCAGCAACATACCAACACACACAATTCACAGGTGAAAAACAAACAGATTGACACACTCAGCAACACACACAGACACACACTGAACAAGAGGAGCAATGTTTTCAGTGTAGTGGGAGGATTGGTTTGAGAACTGAAGTCCCCCAGACTCATATTTACCCTCAGTGAGCTGTGAGCAAACTCCAGCCCTAGTCTCTGCCATGTGTGGAATGTCTGCCTCTGAGGATTGCTCAATATTGACATGTAAATGTCGAGGGCGAGGAATGGTTGTTGCAGGTTCCAGAGTTTAGATATTTCAGTAAGCTCAGGGAAGGTGGTAAGAGAGGGGGAGGGGTGGCATTGTTAGTCAAGGACAGTATTGCGGTGGCTGAGAGGACATTTGATGAGGGCTCGAATACTGAGGTAGTATGGGCTGAGTTAAGAAACAGAAAAGGAGAGGTCACCCTGTTAGGGCTTTTCTATAGGCCTCCGAAAAATTACAGAGATGTAGAGGAAAGGATTGCAAAGATGATTCTGGATAGGAGCGAAAATAACAGGGTAGTTGTTATGGGGTACCTTAACTTTCCAAATATTGACTGGAAACACTATAGTTCGAGTACTTTAGATGGGTCCGTTTTTGTCCAATGTGTGCAGGAGGGTTTCCTAATGCAGTATGTAGATAGGCCAACAAGAGGCGAGGCCGTATTGGATGTGGTACTGGGTAATGGACCAGGACAAGTGTTAGATTTGGAGGTTGGTGAGCACTTGGGTGATAGTGACCACAATTCAGTTATGTTTACTTTAGTGTAGGAAATGGATAGGTATACACCGCAGGGCAAGAGTTATAGCTGGGGGAAAGGCAATTATGATGCGATGAGGCAAGACTGAGGATGCATCGGCTGGAGAGGAAAACTGCACGGGATGGGCACAATGGAAATGTGGAGCATGTTCAAGGAACAGCTGCTGCGTGTCCTTGATAAGTATGTACCTGTTAGGCAGGGAGGAAGTGGTCAAGCGAGGGAACCATGGGTTACTAAAGCAGTTGAAACACTTGTCAAGAGGATGAAGGAGGCTTATGTGAAGATGAGATGTGATGGTTCAGTTGGGGCGCTTGAGAGTTACAGGTTAGCTAGGAAGGCTCTAAAGAGACAGCTAAGAAGAGCCAAGCGAGGACATGAGACGACTTTGGCAGGTAGGATCCAGGATAACCCTAAAGCTTTCTCTTGGTATGTCAGGAATAAAAGAATGATTAAGGTAAGAGTAGGGCCAGTCAAGGACAGTAATGGGAAGTTGTGCGTGGAGTCCGAGGAGATAGGAGAGGTGCTAAATGAGTATTTTTCGTCTGTATTCACACAGGACAAAGACAAAGTTGTCGAGGAGAATACTGAGATACAGGCTACTAGACTAGAAGGGCTTGAGGTTCATAAGGAGGAGGTGTCAGCGATTCTGGAAAGTGTGAAAATAGATAAGTCCCCTAGGCCGGATGGGATTTATCCTAGGATTCTCTGGGAAGCTGGGAGGAGATTGCTGAGCCTTTGGCTTTGATCTTTAAGTCATCTTTGTCTACAGGAATAGTGCCAGAGGGCTGGAGGATAGCAAATGTTGTCCCCTTGTACAAGAAGGGGAGTAGAGATAACCCCGGTAACTATAGACCAGTGAGCCTTACCTCTGTTGTGGGAAAATTCTTGGAAAGGTTTATAAGAGAATGGATGTATGATCACCTGAAAAGGAATAATTTGATTAGAGATAGTCAACATGGTTTTGCGAAGGGTAGCTCGTGCCTCACAAACCTCATTGAGTTCTTCGAAAAGGTGACCAAACAGGTGGATGAGGATAAAGCAGTTTATGTGGAGTATATGGATTTCCGTAAAGTGTTTGATAAGATTCCCCATGGTAGGCCATTGCAGAAAATACAGAGGCATGGGATTCAGGGTGATTTAGCACTTTGGATCAGAAATTGGCTCGCTGATAGAAGACAAACGGTGGTGGTTGATGGGAAATGCTCTGACTGGTGTCCAGTTACTAGTGGTGTACCACAAGGATCCGTTTTGGGGCCGCTGACCTGGAGGAGGGCGTAGAAGGATGGGTGAGTAAATTTACAGATGACACTAAAGTCGGTGGAGTTGTGGACAGTGCGCAAGGATGTTAAAGTGTACAGAGGGACATAGATAAGAGGCAGAGCTGGGCTGACAGGTGGCAAATGGAATTTAATGCAGAAAAGTGTGAGGTGATTCATTTTGGAAGGAATAACAGGAAGACAGAGTACTGGGCTAATGGTAAGATTCTTGGTAGTGTGGACGAGCAGAGAGATCTCGGTGTCCATGTCCATAGATCCCTGAAAGTTGCCACCCAGGTTGAGAGGGTTGTTAAGAAGGCGTACGGTGTGTTAGCTTTTATTGGTAGAGGTATTGACTTTCGGAGCCATGAGGTCATGTTGCAGTTGTACAAAACTCTGGTGCGGCCGCATTTGGAGTATTGTGTGCAGTTCTGGTCGCCACATTATAGGATGTATGTGAAAGCATTGGAAAAGGTACAGAGGATATTTGCAAGAATGTTGCCTGTTATGGAGAGAAGATCATATGAGCAAAGTCTGAAGGAGTTGAGGCTGTTTTCGTTAGAGAGAAGAAGGTTAAGACATAACTTAATTGAGGCATGCAAGATGATCAGAGGATTAGATAGAGTAGACATCGAGAGCCTTTTTCCTCGGATGGTGATGTCCAGCACGAGGGGACATAGCTTTAAATTGAAGGGAGATAGATATAGGACAGATGTCAGAGGTAGGTTCTTTACTCAGAGAGTAGTAAGGGCGTGGCATGCCCTGCCTGCAACAGTAGTTGACTCGCCAACACTAAACGCATTCAAATGGTCTTTGGACAGGGATATGGACGATAAGGGAATAGTGTAGAGGGACTTTAGAGGGGTTTCACAGGACAGCACAGCATCGTGGGCTGAAGGGCCTGTACTGCGCTGTAATGTTCTATGATACCAATCTCCTTACTATTGATAAATGACACAGCAATCGATCCAGCAAGCTGCTGTCTTAACACAATCATCCCACAAGGACCACATTTCTGTATAACAGAATTGAAGCATACGTTAAAATACTATTGGGAAATGATTAGAAACAGTATTGTTTGAGATGTCCTCAGAGATCTGTGTGCAGCCCTACCCCCTGACATTCTGTGATGAATGTTTTCAGTCTGTCCGCTGTGATTGTTTACCAAAGATGTGCCTTCACAGGAGAGGCCAGAGGCATTTGTCCTGTCTATGGTTATGTTAATTCAGACGACAGCAACAGATCGAGCAATGTCCTGTTACTTCAGTCTTGATGTTAATATTTATTTCCCCCTGAATTTCTGACTAGTTTGGGATGTCTATTTGTCTGTTTCCCAAGGAGGGCTTTCTCTACAATGGGTAAAGACCGGTAAGGAACCCCAGGACGTTCCTGCCTTGGGAGTCTTTGATGGGGACAATCTTATTCTGTTACTCACAGGCATATTTCTTCAGTGATCTGCTCTATAATTTTGGATTCAATTTGATTTTTCCCACTGGGGACGTCAAGTTTATTCCTGAATAAATACAGGGACTTCGGCAACAACATCATATTATTAGACAGGGAGGTTCAATGGGGTTTTTCACTGAAATCCTCTGATGTCAATTTCTGAATTAGAAATTAAAATGAAACAATTTAGATTAAATTAAAATGGTCAGTTTGATAACCCTAACTGCTTTCTGTTAACTCACGCCTGTCACTCCTCTCTCACCTTGTTTTTAATTTGGGGAATTCTGAAGGCAGCGTGTGCACAGGAAGAGCCCACAAATGGGGCACATTCAAAATTAAGTTCAGACTCTCTGAAGATGGATTTCTATCTCTCTTTATACTCGAAGGTGTGCAAACTGACAGCAGGAATATTGATTGCACAGTAAGATTCCACAATCAGAAATGTGATCACGATGGAACATTCCCCACAGAGCTATGGGGAGAGTGGGATTAGTATTGGGGATTGTCACAGGACTGTGGGGAGAGTGGGAATAGTTTGGGGATTGACACAGGGCTGTGGGGAGAGTGGGATTAGTTTGGGGATTGACCCAGGGCTGTGGGGAGAGTGTGATTAGTTTGGGGATTGATACAGGGCTATGGGGAGAGAGTGGGGCAGTGTGATTAGTTTGGGGATTGATACAGGGCTATGAGGAGAGAGCGGGGCAGTGTGGATATTGATACAGGGCTATAGGGAGAGAGTGGGACAGTGGGATTAGTTTGGGGATTGATACAGGGCTATGGGGAGAGAGTGGGGCAGTGGGATTAGTTTGGGGATTGATACAGGGCTATGAGGAGAGAGCGGGGCAGTGTGGAGATTGATACAGGGCTATAGGGAGAGAGTGGGACAGTGGGATTAGTTTGGGGATTGATACAGGGCTATGGGGAGAGAGTGGGGCAGTGGGATTAGTTTGGGGATTGATACAGGGCTATGGGGAGAGAGGGGGCAGTGAGATTAGTTTGGGGATTGATACAGGGCTATGGGGAGAGAGTGGGGAAATGTGATTAGTTTGGGGATTGATACAGGTCTATGGGGAGAGAGTGAGGCAGTGAGATTAGTTTTGGGATTGATACAGGGCTATGGGGAGAGAGTGGGGCAGTGGGATTAGTTTGGGGATTATCACTGGGCTATGGGGAGAGAGCTGGGCAGTGGGATTAGTTTGTGGATTGTCACTGGGCTATGAGGAGGGATGGGGCAGTGAGATTAGTTTTGGGATTGATACAGGGCTATGGGGAGAGAGTGGGGCAGTGGGATTTTTGTTTGGGATTGATACAGGGCAATGGGGAGAGAGTGGGGCAGTGGGATTAGTTTGGGGATTGATGCAGGGCAATGGGGAGGGAGTGGGGCAGTGGGATTAGTTTGGGATTGATACAGAGCTATGGGGAGAAAGTGGGGCAGTAAGATTAGTTTGTGGATTGATACAGGGCTATGGGGAGAGAGCGGCGCAGTTAGATTAGTTTGGGGATTGATACAGGGCTATGGGGAGAGAGGGGGGAGTGAGATTAGTTTGGGATTGATACAGGGCTATGGGGAGAGAGCGGGGCAATGTGATTAGTTTGGGGATTGATACAGGGCTATGGGGAGAGAGCGGGGCAGTGGGATTAGTTTGGGGATTGATACAGGGCTATGGGGAGAGAGTGGGGAAGTAGATTAGTTTGGGGATTGATACAGGGCGATGGGGAGAGAGTGGGGCAGTTGGATTAGTTTGGGATTGATACAGGGCTATGGGGAGAGAGCGGGGCAGTGGGATTAGTTTGGGGATTGATACAGGGCTATGGGGAGAGAGTGGGGAAGTAGATTAGTTTGGGGATTGATACAGGGCTATGGGGAGAGAGTGGGGCTGTGGGATTAGTTTGGGATTGATACAGGGCTATGTGGAGAGATCGGGGCAGTGAGATGAGTTTGGGGATTGATACAGGGCTATGGGGAGAGAGTGGGGAAGTTGATTAGTTTGGGGATTGATCCAGGGCTATGGGGAGAGAGTGGGGCTGTGGGATTAGTTTGGGATTGATACAGGGCTATGGGGAGAGAGTGGGGCAGTGTGATTAGTTTGGGGATTGATACAGGGCTATGGGGAGAGAGTGGGGCAGTGGGATTAGTTTGGGATTGATACAGGGAAATGTGGAGAGGACGGTGCAGTGGGATTAGTTTGGGATTGATACAGGGCTATGGCGAGAGAGTGGGACAGTGGGACTAGTTTGGGGATTGGTACAGGGCTATGGGGAGAGAGTGGGACAGTGGGATTGGTTGGGGATTGATACAGGGCTATGGGAAGAGAGTGGGGCAGTGGGGTTAGTTTGGGGATTGACACAGGGCTATGGGGAGAGAGTGGGGCAGTGAGATTAGTTTGGGGATTGATACAGGGCTATGGGGAGAGAGCGGGGCATTGGGATTAGTTTGGGGATTGATACAGGGCTATGGGGAGAGAGTGGGGCAGTGAGATTAGTTTGGGGATTGATACAGGGCTATGGGGACAGAGTGTGGCAGTGGGATTAGTTTGGGGATTGATACAGGCCTATGAGGAGAGAGTGGGGCAGTGGGATTTGTTTGGGAATTGATACAGGGCTATGGGGAAAGAGCGGGGCAGTGTGATTAGTTTGGGATTGATACAGGGCTCTGGGGAGAGAGCGGGGCAGTGGGATGAGTTTGGGGATTGATACAGGGCTCTGGGGAGAGAGCGGGACAGTGGGATGAGTTTGGGGATTGATACAGGGCTCTGGGGAGAGAGTGGGGCAGTGGGATTAGTTTGGGG